>NC_139962.1:46610492-46622992 GCF_963454915.1 Gymnoscopelus microlampas
GTCCCTATTTTGAGCATGTCATTTTAGGTAAACATTTTTAAACGTTTCCTAAATTTCTTATTAAAAAAAGGAAATCTTTCAGAAATATTGAAAATAGAAGGTTAGGTTATAGTAGGTTATTTTCTCTATATTGTCATGTGACAACATTGTACGACTATGTATAAAATAGGGCATAAGTAGTTAAGATGATGTAAGAGTAGGATATATATGCTATATTGAACAAATGTTTGACAGAGTAGCAGTTTACACCAAATTAAGGGGTGTATATTCATGTTGTTAAGAAAATAATCTGCTAGTCATGGTCAGGGGTGTAAAGTAACAAGTAGCATTTTTAGACTGAGTAACAATATGAGCAACTTTGACTTTCTATCTGGCTACGTCTATAGAATTACTAGAATTAGAAATGCTTATATACTTTGAACACCGATATATATATATTTTTTATTCTATTGAACATTGTTCAATTGTTGATTGTTTCATTTTGTGCTGTCTTTTGATTGATTGATTGACTTTTTATTGACCAAATATACAGTATGTGCAAAACATTTGATTGCATACACCAGTCAAAGGGATGACACAAGAGCTTATTTCCATTGTGGTCCTATTGGTGTAAATGTGTGACCTGGAGGTGGGTCGCAGAGGGGGATATATACAATAAAACAATATAAAGATTATTGTAATTAAGTAAAGACCAGCTCAGCTACCTCTTTAGGGAGGACTTGACTTGATGCTTGCATGCAACCCATATTCTACATGACTGCTGCAGAATATAAAAGAGAACTTTCCCATAAAACTTTAAAGGAGACACACCATGAATTTCACCTTTTTTTATTTTTTTTTTCATTTTTTGGGCTCCCCAGTGTCTCTTGTACCCCAAAAAAATATATATTTTTAACATTCAGTCATTCATTCTCATTTCAGAGATTTTCAGAATGGGCGTGTCTAACAGGCCATCTCAGAATGGCAAGTTTGCTTACATCACCAAACTTTCTGCCCATGTATTTTGACAGACAGAATTGCTCCAGAATTGCTCAGTAGCACCCCTCTGCCCAACAGGACGTTTTGGTATTGCAGCTGAAAGTGCTTTATAAGCCTGAGAGAATTGACTTGGGATGAGTATATCTGAGTGTTGATTTAGGCTCAAACCTTTTGAAAATGGTTTGAGGGACATACACCATTTGATATTAAATATCATTTTTTTTTTTAAATTCATGGTGTGTCTCCTTTAACATTTACATGGTACAAGGTCTGTGGAGCTACCTCTGGTGGAGTAGTTATGAACATCATTAACCATGGAAAAATAATCGCATACATATTTGGGATTCACATGCAGTATGAGACACTCTAGTCTAGGCTAATAAAATGAGCAGGAAGGAGATACACTTTTTGATAACGCTAAAAGGGCACAAACTATTCACTTCTGCTTTTCTACTAACAGAGTAAAAGCCCTCTGAGAGTGTATCTTTACACCCTCAAAGGAAAAGAAGAAATAAACCTTGAGGATTTTATTGGATACTGTCAAGGAGGATCTCATTGCAGTGGAAAGAAATGGTACACATGCCATTCTGAGATGCAGAACTCAAACAGTTTTCCAGGCGATCGATGACAATGTTGTGGTCTATTGTATCAATGTTGTGGTCGATTGTATCAATGTTGTGTTCTATTGTATAAATGTTGTTGTCTCCACCAGGCCGAAGGCATGGCCGAGACTATGTTTTGCACCTTGTCCGTGTGTCAGTATGTCTGTGTGTCCATCCGTCTGTCTGGCTCACCTCCGGCACCGTTGGCCCGATCGCAACAAAACTGTGTACGCACACTCCCTGGATGCCAAAGCAGAACCTCTCCCCCAATTTTTCTCAGATCGGCCTGTTATAGAGCCACCAGGAGGTCGACTTTTGCAAATCGGTACACAGTATCTATTTAGTAATTAAACCAAACAGGTTTGTTGGATTTTTCATATAGCATCCTGATTGACTTCGAGAGTTTGCAGGAGTGCTCCGTTTTGAACAAAATGCCTCAAATCATGAACATAGCATGCGATTGCCGTGGAGCCACCAGGAGGTCGACTTTTGCAAATCGGTACACAGTATCTATTTAGTAATTAAACCAAACAAGTTTGTTGGATTTTTCATATTCCATCCTGATTGACTTCAAGAGTTTGCAGGAGTGCTCCGTTTTGAACAAAATGCCTCAAATCATGAACACAGCATGCGATTGCCGTGAAACTTTGCACGCACATTGCCACTTGGCCGAGGAAGAAATGCCACTTGAAAATGTTCAAATCAGCCTCATGTGGTCTACCACTCAATGTTGTGGTCTATCATATCAATGTTGTGGTTTATTGTATCAATGTTGTGGTCTATGTTGTGGTTTATCGTATCAATGTTGTGGTCCATCATATCAATGTTGTGGTCTATGTTGTATCAGTGTTGTGGTCTATCATATAAATTTTGTGGTCTATGTTGTGGTTTATCGTATCAATGTTGTGGTCTATGTTGTCGTTTATTGTATCAATGTTGTGGTCTATCATATCAATGTTGTGGTCTATGTTGTGGTTTATCGTATCAATGTTGTGGTTTATCATATCATATCAATATTGTGGTCTATTGTATAAATGTTGTGGTCTATATTGTGGTTTATTGTATCAATTGCCACACTCAAGTCCAATAGAAGTAGGATTTGTGTGAGTCCACACGTTCACAAGCCAAAAAGTCCCTTTGGAGAGAAAATCAATATGGTTTAGTA
Organism: Gymnoscopelus microlampas; assembly: GCF_963454915.1. Classification (NCBI taxonomy): domain Eukaryota; kingdom Metazoa; phylum Chordata; class Actinopteri; order Myctophiformes; family Myctophidae; genus Gymnoscopelus; species Gymnoscopelus microlampas. Next base: position 46,613,238 of record NC_139962.1, read on the forward strand.
AGACATTTACCACTGCGCTCTTTGGAAATAACCTCACTTTACCTAACAGCTATGCTTTCTCTGTCCCACTTTAACACTCTCTCTCTCTCTCTCTCTCTCTCTCTCTCTCTCTCTCTCTCACTCTGTCTCTCTGAAGAGATCAGACCACACACTCCAGCTGCCAGAAGGGTTCACATTACAGTCAGCATTACTCTGATAGAGAGTCTCCATCTTTCTCTCTCTCTGGGCGCATCATGTTATGGTGTCATGGTGGCTGTGTGTTGGGGGGCGGGGGGGCTGGTGTGTGTGTGTGTGTGTGTGTGTGTGTGTGTGTGTGTGTGTGTGTGTGTGTGTGTGTGTGTGTGTGTGTGTGTGTGTGTGTGTGTGTGTGTGAGAGATAGATGGGGTGTGTGTGATGGGAACATTCTTATGTAACGGTACAGAACTCCTTGGGACCAAAGATGAAGAAATAAACAGGAGGCCTGGAGGAGGAGGAGGGGTGGGGGTGAACCCTCACATCTGGATGTGACTTTTATAACTACTAAACTCACAATATGAAACAATACATTATGTAGATAGATAGACCTTTATTGATCCCACGAGGGAAATGGTGTCGCCATAGCAGTTACAGCAGTCATACAAAAGACAATTGAGAACACAGCATGAATGGAAGATAAGACAAGACAACCAGTACAAGAGTCACAAGGGTCCCCGGATCCCACTTTGAGACCCAGCGGTTTAGTCTGCGACGACTGCGAGCTTGTAGCATGGCGAGCTATGCTTGTTTTTGTTTCAACCGGGAGTCCGCTAACGGCTAACGGCAAACAAATCAAAACAAACACCCCCTCTCCCAGAGAATTTAAATATGATTCAGAATAAGGGAGACCTGTTTTAGACAAGCGACACCAAAACAACAGACAAAAATCCATTTTACAAAATGGCTAGTCAGATTGCAAAATGACTGTACTGTATACAGTATAAGATTATATTATTAGAGAATACTGAATGTTATAGACCCCTTAACAGACGACGTCACGCTGGTTGCAAGCGTCATACTGCGCAAGCGTCAAACCCATTCTGCCAGGTCTCGCTAGGGCGCGCTGCACTAGCCAACACACAAGAGGAGGTTGGGGTGTGCTGAAACTAGCGCACCCCGAAACAACAGGCTGAGAATTGATTGCATGAAACAATCACCTGTGCATCCAGTCTCAATGTTGGTAAACAAATAATTGGTCTATAATGATATTAATTCGGACAGGGATATTTCCTGATGCATTCAAAAGAGCAGAACATTCTCAGACTCATAAACACGATCTAACAAAGCCTCTCACCAGTAGCGGACCAATGTCTTGACAGTAATTACAGCTGTATGGTGACCAGTGTCATATGTCATTACTGGACAGAGACAGAGTCCATCATTCTCCTGTCTCTCTTCACTGTCATGTCTACACAAAGCAAAATGCCATTCAAGAAATGAAAAAAAACAAGGTTGAATTTCACAAAATCTTTATACCTATTGTATTTGACTTGAGCACAACTTTAATATTCCACAATATTCCCATGAATATTTCTTGAAAAACTGGTTGGGCTCCTCTAAATGCATGCTAAATTGGTTTTGCACAAAGGTGAAATATTTTTGGTAGTACTTGTGTCTTGAACCCATCATGCCATACGTAACAATCTGTGTTGCCACGAAAGCTGCCTTATAATCAGAAAACATAACGTGAACATAATTTAAAACTATATGCTGATGACACACAGTTACATATTCCTAGCCTAGTGATCCTAATGCCACTTGCTTGACTGTCTATCTGAAATAAATAAATAGAGGGAACAGAGGTATTCCCTTTCAGTCATGCATCCACAAATTGTTAAATTTGAATGTCTGTTGTCTAAGTACAAATGTGAAGCAAAAATCCTAGGAGTGATCCTCTGTGGCTTAGCCTTCAAGAGGCATATTAATGTGTTAACCAATTCCGCTTTCTTTCACCTTATAAAACATGGCCAAAGTGTCCATTATTAATACAATGGAATGGTCAAAGCCTAGTCCATGTCTTTACTGTAATCAGAGAGGACTGCTGCATGCTCTCCTTAAAATCACAAGATTCAAAACAGTCCTTGCGGCTGGCAAGGTCCTATGACCTATGTCCTACCAAAACAACAATAACAACAATAATAAAGATAAAGATATAATAAAGATAAAGATAATAAGATAATAAAGATCAGCAATAGGGAGTGTGTGTGTGTGTGTGTGTGTGTGTGTGTGTGTGTGTGTGTGTGTGTGTGTGCGTGCGTGCGTGCGTGCGTGCGTGCGTGTATATGACTGTAGGAAAGTCCTTGTTGACACAGCCAAGTCCTGTTGACACAGCGATGCTGATTGGAACCCCTTCATTGATGCAAACCTAATGAGTGATTAGGTTCAGCTTCCTTTGTTTGACCTGAGAAGCAGTGTTTTATTTCCTTTCTGACTGTGCATGTTCATGACAGTAGAAGTAAGTGTCTTATAGTTTATTATTATTATTATTGTTTCTTTTACATGTTATCGTCATGTCCTGATGTATATTGTGTATGTTTTGAACATGATTATACGTAGCCTGCGAGTTAGTTCTGGCAGCATACACTCGAGATAGGTTACATGCATTGCTCATTCTATGGGGCTGGTTACAGCGTCATGCAGACCCATACAGTACGTACGTCATACTCTGACGTGGCAGTCACGCCAGTCAGCTGTTCAATCGGGTTATTTAAGCTCACCTTCATCGGTGTTCTGTCTGCTTTGTGTTTCATAGGTGTTGTCATGCAGCGTTTGCTCCCACCACCACCCCAGCACCACCAGTGGGCTCTGCTATTGTTCTGTTCCCCAGGGGGGGTTGTTATGTATATCTATCTCCCTGCTCTTAATGGTTAATGATGGCTGTATGATAATGCTGAGCAGGGAGAAAAAATATAGCAGAGCCTGAACGCCAAAATAAAATATTACATCCACACTCTCATTCTTTTATATTGCTTAAATATATTCGGTCTATAATATTGGTTCAATCTTTCGTGAGTTATCTGACAGAACTACTGTGATTGTACTTTGCGGCGAATTGTGTGTGATGGCTGTGCTGTACCTACTGTAGATTGTTTTGAATAGTGTTTTTTTATGTAAGAATAATTTGATGGTTGACTGTCTGTTATAGCCTACTATGTTGATTCTAAGAGATGTGTATTTTGTGTTTTGTAGACCGCACATACAGTATAACACTAAAGACCCTGAACAAAGCTCCTCTCCTGTGAGTCTTTTACCGGAATCACTTCATCTATGTACCAGCTCTACTCCAGAAACTGTAGAGGCCCTGTCCTTTCTGTTTCAATGACCATATACAGTACAGGCATGCCCATATATGGGCATGCTCAAAGACAGATACACGCACGCACGCACAGATTCACACACGCACAGACATACACAGAGCGAATGTACTGTATACAAATTGTATAGTACAGTATAGGTTTGAGCAATCTGTACAGAAATAATAATGCAATATGTTTCATTTGTATTCCGGTACCATAAGCCAGAGGGAAGGGAGCGTTGTAGTTGGCTAGTTAATAGCGCAACGCATATCCCATAGCCTGGAGTTGTTGTTATTGTTCTTGACCGATATGACTTTCTTCAATGTAGTAGTACTGTATAATTAGACCCTCCAGAAAAACGCGGGCAAAAATCCTTGATTATGTGGGCTAAAACTCTTGATTATGCGGGCTAAAATCCTTGATTTTGCGATGAAATATGCAGTTTTTTTTGCAATTTTATGCGGTGAAATTGCGGGAAGTTGTGAGGTATGCGGAAAGTTGTGAAATATGCGGCAATATGCCAAATATGCCAAATATGCGATATGCGAAAAGTTGCGAAAAATGCGAAATATGTGAAAAGTTGTGAAATATGCGATGCGAAGCGCATATTATGCGATGCCATGCGCATATTATGCGATGCCATGTGCATATTATGCGATGCCATGCGTCCTTTTTGAAAAAACGTTACCCGCATAATTATGCGCCATTTTGCTGATTATGCGGTAAATTCTGCGATCGCATTTTTCTGGAAGGTCTAGTATAATGAAACACGTACACACACACACAGCCAGACCCAAATCCATAATGTCGTGGAGATAATGAAGATACATTTACTGCATGGCGCTATACGCCCACCCACCCACATGCATTCACTGTATGTGCAATTGTCCACCCTTTGCCACTTGCCCGAAATAGAGTCAGACACCAAATGTAATTATCTCCAACCCCATCCACCTCGGGATCATATCCTAACTTTATGTCCTCACCCAGACATGTTATATACAGTATATCTACCTAGTGTTGTAATAAAAACGGACTGGGCTGTTGGGACAATGTGTCACGGTGCGACACATTGTGAGCTTGTTGATCTGATTTTTACACATTTAGAACATCTGCCTGTAACAGGGATGCCAGTGTTTATGTACATTCGTAATTACATTGATACATTAATTGTAATATTGTCAAAAATATCAGACAGTCTATATTCACCCGATGGATGTATTTATTTCATTCTGACAAAAGGCAGGGATAAAACATATCCCCAAGTGCAATGAAAAAATAATCACGCATTTGTATGATTTTCTGTATGTACATTCTTTTGTATGAAGGTCTGAGTCTGTTGTAGTCTTGTCTAAATGTTCCATTGAAAAATCTCTAAATAAATGATAAAAATAATAAATAAATTCTAATAATAATAATGACCTTGGGGCATGGATTCCCCAATTCCCCCCAGCGAATTGAACCCTGTCGATAACGAATACAAGGGGCAAATCCGGCTACCTCAGAACAGTCGCCACCAGGTATTCCTTAAAGTAACCTCAGTAAACTATGCCTAAACCTAACCTTATTCCTAAACGTAACCTCAGTAACGTAGCCTGCCTGTATGAATAGTTTACTGAGAACAGGAGGGAACTGTGTAATATTTATAGTTTTGGTCATAACTGGTTGAATTGAAGCAATACCCAATCTTTATGTACAGAGACTGACAGGGAGACAGCTGTCCTAACTGGCCTTTACTCTGTTGTTTCCTCTGTCCTTTCAGAGTGGGGTCATATTTCATCTCTAACAGAGAGGTGAGAACACATCGTCATGGAACACTGACAACGCAACAGATAGAGAGAGCGAGACAAAGACAGAGGGATAGGAAGCGAGAGATAGAGTCAGAGACAGGCAAAGACAGAGAGTGAGAGAACTATGCGCTGACGATACAGATTATAATAGAATTGCATTAGTCAGGTCTTTGATCTATAATAATTTTAGTGAAGTAGTGCAGAAGTACTACAATAGTAGTATTGTGGTTTACAGTGGCAATGTATTGAACACTTAAATATGAGTACAGTCAGTACTCATATTTGAAGTAATTATGTAGTATTATAATAGCGCAGCAGAACACAATGATGATCAAGACTCGGGAGGACAGTGGATGACAGGAGAGCAATCATCATCTTTCTGTTCTTAAAAAGATGATGATGATTTGGAGCGTGAGATTCCCAGAAACAAGGCCTATAACTGTCATCATCATGCGATGACATGCTTGATCTCCTGCAAGTTATCACAGCTTCTGCTGTCAGAGAGGCTTCTAGTTGTCATGACAGAACTAGATTATTCAGAGCATAGCAGAGGAATGCAGGAGTCACAGAAGACTGCAGCAAGACAAGACCAGTGATAGGAACCATCTGCCCGCCATGTCTCATCCAGTCTTCAGAGTGAGAAGGACACAATCCAGAGTAGAACGGTCAGTGCATCCACAGTATAATGTGATCAACCCCAGATTAAAAGGGTGATTTATACTTAGTTGTGCGCCTGTGCTGCACACCAAAAATAGCCAATGTACAAGGTCACAACGCATCTTGTTGCGACGTGTTGTGAGCTTGTAGTTGTGGTATCTTAGTTGAAAGTTTGCCCCCAGAACAAGGGATGCGAGGGTTCATGTGGTTAAGGCAATGCACTGAATATGGAAATGTTCATGTAAACAAAAACCTTACACTAATTAAGATATTGTCGCAATCACAGCATGCATAACCCAATTGACACGACTAGATTTCTGCTCAGTCTTTGGATTTATTTATCCACTTTAATCGTATATACTGTACTTAGTTTATTGGAGTCCCTCAGGGATCTATACTTGGTTCACTATATTTTCTCTCTACACCAAATCTCTCCCGTGAAATAAGCAATCTACAAGTGTGTTGGAACTTGTTAGCTTGTAGATCAATTATTTTCCAGGGGGGTCCCCACATGATTATGGGGGGGGGGGTCCCCAGATGACAATTTAAGGACTTTTAAGACTTTCAATACCTAAAAAAAAAAGAAAGAAAAGAAAAACACCATTACTTTAAAAGTAATCAACATTGGCCAAAATGTCAAATAATATAAGAAAGAGGCAAACATTTCTCAAGAAGCTCACAACACCTTGTTATACATATTTTCACGATATTTATCTGTGGAACCGAGTCAAACTGAATGTAATGCCTCAACTCCTACATTCCACGTGCTTATCAGGGTGGGGGGTCCCCAGTTCAAATATGATTACTTTGTGGGGTCAAAGCCTGAAAAGGTTGATATTGATAACCACTGCAGTAGCGGAGCAGGAGCGATTGACTTTACTCACAAAATTCAACTAGTTGGCCTAATGAAAAGTTATTATTATCACTAGCACACAAGCTTCTGGTCTAGACCATTTACCGTTTATTTTGCCACATAGCTTGCAAGTGACATTTGCATTGCCTGTGGCCTGAAGACAAACAAGGCTGACATCAACACTCACTAAATACTGTATCCGGTATCTCCCCTTTTTAACACCAACGATCAACTCTCCCTTGAGCAAGGAACTTAACAAACACTATAACCCCGGTGTCCCTATTTTGGGCATGTCATTATAGACAAAAAAAGTTTTAATAGTTTTCACAATTTCCCCCAAAACGTAAACAAATTCAAATTTTACAATAATTGCTTATGTTTGACTCCAAAATCAGACCTCTGACTTACAACTTTAACTTTTAAATAATGTTTTACATTTATACAGCAGTAATGTATGTCTCTCAGCATAATAATCGTAAAAATAGAAGGGAAAAAAATGGTTACAACATGAGCTTGCATATTGTCTATTTTTGTCTAACTTTTGAAATTGTTTGAAGTATGGGGCTGAGGTGGGTTAAATGTGAATGTGTATATATATGTATATTTATACTGCAGAGATGTATGTCTCTCAGCAGAATAGTCGGCAGTTCCTTGATGGTAAAGTGTACAAAGGTCAAAGACATGGTGCCTAGACAACTGTGATCCTGTGATACTAACTGACGGTATCTGAGGTATAAATAAAGTTGTTTATTGTTCTCTGCTGCTCGCTGCTGATTGAAAAAGAAAAAAAGGTTGTTGCACACAACTGTTGGTTAACTTACAAGCAGTGACAAGTACAACTGTGTGTGTGTGTGTGTGTGTGTGTGTGTGTGTGTGTGTGTGTGTGTGTGTGTGTGTGTGTGTGTGTGTGTGTGTGTGTGTGTGTGTGTGTGTGTGTGTGTGTGTGTGTGTGTCTGGGAATGTAGGGGGAAATGGAGTCTAAATATGGTTGTGTGTACAATGTGGGGATTTGGAGTTCTGTTACCATGACACCAAGCTCTCTAAGCAATGCACGCATGCACGCACGCACCTAAAATTGGGTACCAATTCACTATTAATCCAGGGAACATTGACTTAACACTGGAGCAGCTTGGGGTGTGGTGACTTGCTCAAGAATAGTCGTGGATTCAAACTGGCAGCTTTCTTTACCTAGCAAACTTGTAAAGATCAACTCTGACTGAGTTTTTTAACCAAGGAAACAGACATACTAAAGAATTATTCCCCTTGTGTGTGGGTGGCAGACACGCCTTCGACCAAAGTCTCTCTCTCTCTCTCTCTCTCTCTCTCTCTCTCTCTCTCTCTCTCTCTCTCTCAAACACACACACACACACACACACACACACACACACACACACACACACACACACACACACACACACACACACACACACACACACACACACACACACACACACACACACACACACACACACACACACACACACACACACACACACTATGTACAGTATTCTATAACAGTTACATTATTCTTCCATCATATTCCTTTTTGTTGCCTAAAAACTTTGCAACGTGTCCAACATTTCACTGTACATACTGCACTTGTATGAGTGAGTGACACACACACGCCCACGCGCGCACACGCACACACACACACACACACACACACACACACACACACACACACACACACACACACACACACACACACACACACACACACACACAGGCAGATTAACTTTACTGTTTAGTGTGACGAGAACAGCTAAGCTACCTCTACCTCCTACAAAACCTGCTCCCCATTGCTCACATGGTTATTATCTCTCTGTTCTATAATAAAGTAAGTCTCGAGTAAATATCCCTTTACCAAGTCTCGAGTAAATATCCCTTTACCTCTGTTTCCTACAAAGAATTTTAAATCATTATTTCAAAAGATTTTCTAAGTTCAAAAACAAAAATCTATAGCTCTACTGTTTGTCACAAATGACTCATTGTGAGCTTGTACAGTAGATTTTAAGTGGTTAATTCATAATGTATTTTTGTACGTTTGGGTCCCGGGGAGACACAGACACCTTTCGGTTCTCAAGCTGCAAAGTTTGGTAAACACTGATCTAAACCATAAACAAGCCTACTGTGCACAACTAAAATTTTATTCTTCATTTAAACACTCAAAGAAGTTTTTTTAAGTGCATGAAACTGAAGTGATGAGCAGTGTTGCATTGCTGAATTGGAACGTGGTTGCACTACGTGACGCGCACGTCGCTTAACACCTACACTACAGGTTACACAATGAACAATTGATATGCATCTAGGCTCATTCCTATGTTAATTCACCTGGCGTGAGTCGAGAGCCTTTGAAAACTTTGTTGAATTTAAAGTTGTTTTAAATCTATGCATGTGCCTGTGCGTGCTCCTGTTCAAAAAGGTTGTTGCACGGCGTGTTAGGTCGTCCCATGAGCAATGCAACCCTGGTGATGAGTCTACATAATTTTACACTACACATTAGAGCACTTATGGGGCACAGTACAGACACTGTCCTAATTCTAACCCAAATATGCTGATATGAAATGACCTGCGAGCCAATCCTGGTAAATGTATTTGGAGTTGGTGAGTCTGTGTCCAACCACCAGTGTCCCTTCTTTTATTCCTCCACCTATCACCTCCCATATCCTCCTCTCTGTTCCCATCACCTCCTCTCTCCTCTCTCCTCCCATCCCTACTCTCCCCCCTCACCTCCTATCTCCTCCCATCACCTCCTCTCTCCTCCCATCCCTACTCTCCCCCCTCACCTCCTATCTCCTCCCATCACCTCCTCTCTCCTCCCATCCCTACTCTCCCCCCTCACCTCCTATCTCCTCCCATCACCTCCTCTCTCCTCCCATCCCTACTCTCCCCCCTCACCTCCTATCTCCTCCCATCACCTCCTCTCTCCTCCCATCCCTACTCTCCCCCCTCACCTCCTATCTCCTCCCATCACCTCCTCTCTCCTCCCATCCCTACTCTCCCCCCTCACCTCCTATCTCCTCCCACATCTTATAGAAGAGAAGGGTATTGAAGTGAAGAAACAGAGAAGTACACTGTGTGTGTGTGTGTGTGTGTGTGTGTGTGTGTGTGTGTGTGTGTGTGTGTGTGTGTGTGTGTGTGTG
>NC_139962.1:46625492-46627992 GCF_963454915.1 Gymnoscopelus microlampas
GGAGGGGAGGGGCAGGGAGGAGAGGGGGTGGGATTAAGTATGACATAAGTATGACTATGACATCAAAGTCAAGGGGCAAATCCCAGATTACTTTTCAGCCTAATTATTAAAAAAACCAAAACAGACCACAGAAAATCCACTGAATGTCCAAAGTTCAGTTTTTTTGGGTGTAATTGAGGTCATAAAACCCCCCCAAAAAACATAAAAAATAAAAAAGTGAAAATTAATGTCATAGAACCTTTAAGGCAGTTCCCAAATGTTTTGTATCAAGAACACCCAGACAGCACAGTTCACATAAATCTGATATGCTCGGGCATAAATCTGTCTCTGTCTCATTTGGAAGCAGTTGGTTGACAAGATAGAAGACGACCGCATTACTTGACCCTGTCCAAATATTAACAGTTGAACCTTGCCCAGTCAACTTTTTAAAGTACTGGAATACTTGCTTTTAAAAGTACATTTTATTTTCAATGCATTGCTCTACTTTTTCGTTGCTGTCGGGCAGAAACCTCTCATCTCCATATTTTAACTTTTTGTGTTTTTTCGTAAATCAATAGCCCGACTTGATCACACTACAGTGTCACACAAAAGCATCAAAAGTAGTAGATCTACAAGCTAAAAAAAAAAAGCGTTTTGAGCTTGTCGATATGCTATTTTTGCTATTTTTTTATTTGAATCCGGAAAATGATGACATATGAGGTTTCCAGCCGACAGAGATTTTTTTTTACATACGTGCATATACAGTACAGAACCCCATGACTCTCTGAAACCACCTAATGAATGCACTGACTTGCTTATAGAACCACTATACTACACAAAGCCTATTAAATGCCTATAAAAACTTTATAGGCGTATATTAACATAAAGGACACACCATTTTCATTTTCATGTGCTATTTAATACCCCCCACAGATACAGCGGTGTGTGTGTGTGTGTGTGTGTGTGTGTGTGTGTGTGTGTGTGTGTGTGTGTGTGTGTGTGTGTGTGTGTGTGTGTGTGTGTGTGTGTGTGTGTGTGTGTGCGTGTGCGTGTGTATGTGTCAGACAATGGAATTGCTGTAGATGCAGATTCTTTCGAAAATAAAACGAAAAATAAAACAATCTACCTTAAAATCCCTGTTCCTCTTTTAGATGTATAACTTCCCCAACAACACCGCTTTCAGTGAGACAAACTCAATAAAGATTATATTGATTCACAATTAATCAAGCCTTCGAACAAACAACTAGATAATTTGTTCATGTTGAGGTAACATCCACTCAGTTTTTAAAGGTGAAAGTCTTTACTACTTATGTAGTAATGACTTTGTTACTGTCCACTGCTGTTTGGAAGGATACATCCCATTGCCTTGGTACTGTAGGAACATAATGTTTCAAGACAGATTCAGCTAAATGTAAAAACAAAAAATATTTCTTTTTTTGCAGATGGGTTCCCAGATTGGTAGGAACATACCTTATTGCATTAGGAAACTGTCAAAAAAAGTTACATGAATTGTTGTAGTAATAAAACATAGAGTGCAAGAGTGCACTCTATGCTTAAAGAATATCACAAACCAGGAATACTACAGAAATCTTGGTTGGCCCTGAACAGTTGGACTGTCTGGGAATAAGCATTTAAAAGGTGTAGGACCTAGATAAGTGTAGTCAAAGTGCACTAAGAAAATATTAACAGTTATAAAAATAGTCCAAATTGTACATAGGACCTACCCCCAGAATTGTAACAGAAAGGTCAGTCCATAGTGGATAGTGAGAAATCTATACCCATTAAAATTCTGTTTATAAATACTAGACCATATCCGGTGAAGGGCGCAGGCGAAAGTAGTTGCAAAGTTGGGGTTAATGCACGTCCTGTCGCGCGGTTTCTCCCCCGCGCGCGCCCCGTCGTGGCGCCCCCCTATTTTTAAGTATTTTTACTGTTATTCTCAACTTTTAGGTATTTGTAGTGTTTTTATCAAGCTTTAAGTATTTTTACTCTTTTTTTCAACTTTGAAGTATTTTTACTCATTTTCAGTACTTTTAAGTATTTTTACTCATTTTGAGTACTGTGAAGTATTTTTACTCAAGGTATTTGAGTATTCTCTACGTCCCTCTCGCTCTCTCTCCATCTCCCTATTTTCACAACGCATCGCGAGGCGTTGTGAGCTTGTAGATCAGCTATTTTCACAACGCATGGCGACGCGTTGTGAGCCTGATAATCTGCTATTTTCAGTTTGTTGCAACCTTTATTGTGAAGGAAGACTGGAAGTGCTAAGCAATTCAGTCTATTCAGTCGGTGTGACATAACACTGTGAGAGGCTACATCGTGACATTGTATCACAGAAAGCCACAAAAGTCACCAAAATAACACTGTTCAACGGGCTAATTAGTTAGCATTGATGACATTGACCACACTAACGTTCATACAGGTTGTTGATAAGATGTTTGACGTAGCCGTTTGAGTGACGACAGCAGCGGTGGTTAACATTAGTGTTAGTGTTAGGCGCATGCTAACGCTACCCAGTTGC
>NC_139962.1:46632992-46865492 GCF_963454915.1 Gymnoscopelus microlampas
TGGGGGCGTGTCTTCTCCTCCGCGTCATCAGCGCCCATACCCTAGGTGGGGTTGGCGAAAAGGCCTACTCTGTGTGGAGTTTGCATGTTCTCCCCGTGTCTCCCAGGGTAGTTAATACCCTCACAAAAACATGTAGTAATCCTGGTCACTATACCGCCTCCCCCATGACAGCCGGGGCGCCTGATGGAGGGCAAGGGAACTGGTTGGAATAACGTGTTCCTTCCACGCGCTACGTCCTACCGGGGAAACCCCCCCTGTCAGGTGACAAGAAGGTCAGTTGGCTCTCATGCACTGAAGGAAGCATGAGCTCGGCCCTGGCCTCCACAGGCTGTGGGGGACTGGTCTAACGCTGGTGTAGGGCTGGTGTAGCGCCCAGGATCACTTAGGAAATTGGCACTGGGTGAAAAAAATGGGTTACAAAAATTGCGGGATAAAAATTATAGAAAAAAAAAAAGACTACTATTTCTATGCATTTGATGTAGTATTGATGTATTGTCATGTATTATCTTGTGTTGTCCTTGTTTACTGTAAATCGCTCTGGATTAAGAGCGTCTGCTAAATGCCTATACTGTAAACTGTAATCACTGATTGCTCCATTGTTGTCCTAAGGCTAGCTATAAGTCTATTAGTGACTAATAGACTTAAGTTAGCACTAATAATTTGTCTATAACCTTGGAGTCATCCTGGGGGGCCGGGGACAGTCAATACTAGAGGGAACGACAGCAACGATCTGGTACAACCCACCTATAGAACAAACGTGAGTAAATTCTCTTTCTACTGCACTGCTGCCAAAGTGTGGCATGCCCTGACACCATCCCTTAAAAAAGTGGATCTCTGGCTTCCTTCAAAACAGGCCTGAAAATCCATCTTTCAGGTGGCCAAAACTCACTTTTTCCATAGAAAGGTGGTGGCTGCCCACAGTTTTCTTTTCATTTTTTCCCTTTTTCTACTCAGTACATAGGTGTTTTATATTTGTTGATGATATTGTATTTTGATGTTCTTTTTAATGCTATGTTGATGAATTGAACACAAAGGACCACAATGCAAACAAGTCCCAAGGATTTTTTTGTGATATCCTTTTAGCTCAAATGTCTGACTGTACCTCGTGCTGTTTACATTTCTGTCTAATAAAGTATTCAATCAATCAATCAATCAATCAATCAATCAATAGTTGAATGGGTAATGTCTGGGAATCATAAGGCCCCCGGATCCCCCCCAGCCCTAGTCTATATATCGAAGTGTCCCTGAGAAAGACACTTAACCCTTATCCGCTCCCCAGTGCACTGTATTCATTGTCTCCTGCTCCTAATAATAGGATGGGTTAAATGCAGAGGACATATTTCCCATATGTGCAAATGTTTAGTGACAAAAACACCCCCTTTCACTTTCCCCCCACCCTCTCTTTCCTGCCCTATATGCCTATCTCCATAACACTGCTGTAAGTGATGCAAACTGTCACTTGCTGCATTGACTGTTTTACTTTTCGTTTTATCTTCTGAGGAATCTGCATCTGCAACAATTCCACGGGTCTGACATGTACACATGTCACATACACACTTGCATGTGTCACACGTTTTATTACATATTTGTAACCTTGTATCTATTTTCGCTATTTTGGAAGAAAAATATTAGGCCCATGTATAAAATATTGACCATGACTAAAACTAAGGACATTTTCTCTATGGTTTTAGTTAGTTTGGTAAACACAGCATCATTTCAGTCAGTTATTGTTTTTAGTTTTTGTAAAGCTTAATTAACGTTTTTATTTCAGTTAAATGTTTTTCCCAACTTAGTTTTTAATACATTTTAGTTAACTATAATAACTACAAGCAAGTCAGTGCATTCATTAGGTAGTTTCCAAGAGAGGTTACTGTAAATGCATTGTGAAAACAATATGGTCATGCATGATATAAAAAGAAAATTAACTTGTAATGTAATGCAGCACTTCATGTAATGCAGCACTTCAACTCAACATTCATGTGTTGTGGAGTAATATTTGACTACAAGTATCTATACTTTGACTCAAGTAATGTGGTTGTGTACTTTGTCCATCATTCATTACCGCTCCATCTCCATGGAATACATTCATACAAAACACATTAAAAATGAAGACAGTGAACCCCCTAACTGCACCCGATGTTGATGAGCAGATTGCTGCCTTGTATGGTTGCCTCCACCATCGGTTCATGAATGTGTGTGTGAATAGATGAATGCAAAAACACATTGTCAAGTGGTTTGGAGAAAAGTGCCATAGAATCGCAGACCATACTCATACTGTATGCAAACCATCTGAAAAAAGACTGAATATATAGCAATTGAAATTCGTAATTTTAATACAACATCAATCCATTTGTTGTACTTTTACCTACTACATCGTACATTTCCATTCAAAAATAGCAGATCTATAAGTGTGTCGCGCTGTGACACGTTGTGAGCCGAGATCATCTATTCCTCAGATGCTTTTTGTTGTTTTTTGTTTTGTTTTTTATTAATTGAACCTTGAGGCCCAGTATGCTTTGTGACAGATTAATAATTTGTAGACTATTCTTCTGAATAAGAAATGAAACACACTGCACATATAGATGTTCCTAGAAAATATTGCCATGTTCTGAAGAGAAAAAAACATTTCAAGCCATTAATATTTATTATGATTGCAAATGAAATATTAATTTCAATTGTTAGTTGCCACATCTGACATTTCATTTATTTCAACACTCTAACCTCAATTTGAGCAATCCTGCTAGTATCTCTACAGGGGATGTACATGCAACCACAGTCTTGTATACAAGACTGTGGGTGCACCCAAACTATGAATAGAATTCTCATGAAGGGTCTCGCCATTCAATATTGCACAATGCCACAGCTCTTTGGCCACGTTTGTCATTTAATGACAATCACCTGCTATTTCATTACAATCACCTGTTGTTTTTTTTTACCAAGATGTCAGCAATCAAATATACAAATAGGTTTCAGGCTTTTGGCACAGGTTCTATTGCTACAGTCAACACTAGAACTTCAACTTGAGCAATCATTCCAGTGGTTACACCCAAGCTATGATGCTGCAGATCTGTGTTGTTCTCTAAATAAAGGAAGTGGACTTAAAAAAATGTTCTTGCCGGTTAGCAGGGTGGTTTTAGCTTGTATGGTACCCTAGGTGAACCCACTAGTGAAATCCCCCACTTGTCCAACCTCATGCTTTCAGTGGGGAGACATGAAGTGACT
Source organism: Gymnoscopelus microlampas (assembly GCF_963454915.1). Taxonomy (NCBI): domain Eukaryota; kingdom Metazoa; phylum Chordata; class Actinopteri; order Myctophiformes; family Myctophidae; genus Gymnoscopelus; species Gymnoscopelus microlampas. Next base: position 46,636,215 of record NC_139962.1, read on the forward strand.
TCAACCTAGCCTAGTATAAACATTTGTATTCTTTGTAAATTTGCATAAATGTTTATGAAACCTGCTCTAACTGGAGATTGCTTAGTAATTAGGCTACTACTGTCAGTTTTGTATAATTCTGATTACAAAAAAGTTCCATTTACTTCAATCAAACTCTCTTTTACTTTGGGTTGAAAAGAGTATAGGTTGGAATCTTTACAACATATATCTGTAGGGGCAAACAAAAGTGAAATACTTGCACTGTAGAATCCTGCAAACACTTTATGTGGATGCCAATACATTATTTACTGACATGTTGTAAGTAGACACTAAACTAGTACTGTATGATAAAAAAAAAAGACATGCTTGTCTACACCAGTTTTTCTCAAACAATGTATCCTTTTTGGGGTCACAATTTTATGGGTTGAATGTAAATATTGTGAAAATTGCAGATCTACAAGATGACAACGTGTCACATCACGACACATTGTGAGCTTGTAGATCTGCTATTTTCACTATTAAATAAGGCTTAAGTGGTTTATTTTTTTTGTAAGTTTAGGTCCCGGGCGGGAAGACACCACATTTGTCTTTTGGGCCTCGAGCTCCCTCATGACCAACTGTGAGGGTTATTAGTGACAGGGACAAGAGTGTGGGAATGATCGGGAATTGGCAAAATTGGGTGATGATGGGGGGAAAAACACAGCTCAATACAATTTCTCAGTAGCAGAGTATAGTGTCTAGACAAAGGCAGGCAAATGTGCTTTATTTATAGTGTTACAATGCTCAAAATTATTGAAATAAATCACAGATTGGAGCTTTAACTTATGTATTGCTTATTTGCTTTCATGACTTTGATAATCCCTACACTGATTTTAGTTTGTGTCACGCCACAGGTGGTCAAATGTTAACAGTACCAACAGATGCATTCCATGGACTTACGTGACCTCATTTGATATTGTCCTTCAGAGGCTGTATAGTTTCCATTCAACTCGTGTGCTTTTATGTTTCGCCACAGATGCACAATGTGACCAGAGGGAGGTTTTCAGCTCAGATTGCATAATTAGCTGCAGCCTTTGTGGCCACTGTATCCCACTGTTTCTCAAGCATTTTATGTCAAGAACCCTCAAATTGATATGTTGGCTCCACATTTTAAGAGGCTTTGTGCCAGGGACCCCCTAAGGGAAGATTTGTGTTTGTGTTTGCACAATCATTCAAAGAATTCAAGATTTTTAGAATTTGTTTGAAAATAGCTCATCTACGAGCTTGTAGGAAACTTTCAACTAGCCAACATATAAAACAGGGCTAAAGTGATTAAACCGATTTATTTTCTATATTAGCTAATTTTGCTGTGCCATACTGCTAACGGCATTTGAAACTTCAACTAGCTATATCTCTCCCTCTCTGCTCTGTCTTTCTAACCCTCTTTTCTTTCGCAAAGTTCTCACTTCACTTTGTCTACTGATCCTTCCTTACTCCCCACCCATCTCTTGTGTCTTGTGTCTTTCTGTTGTTCTCACCATGATGAACATGATGACACACTTTCACAATTTGAAGCTTAACTAGGTTAGGCTCGCTGTCACTCCACAGAGACATGAAACTAAACAAACACGCACGTGCGCGCGCACGCACACGGACAACTATGAAGTTGTAAAAATCGAGCATTGTGATGGCAGTCAAGTCAAGCGGTTCCCCACGCTCAGCCATGCACACTCAATCTCCCTTCGTTCTCTTTCGCTTACAAGCTAAGCAATACACCCTCAATCCTAATGGTTCATTTGTTGGTTATTTTAAGCAGAACTCTGTTGACTCTTCATACATGCTTAGTTAGCATTGGTCACAGTACCGTTTCTGCAGCCTGTCAGTGATCAAACTCCATCCCAGCCTCCTCCTTGTGGCATCTAGGTCTCCTCTACGTTAAATGTATGATTCTATGGCTTGTATGATAACTTATGCCCTTAAAGGGTTCAATGTTAGGTTCATTGCTTGCGAAAAACGGAATGCAATATCGTATAAAGATAGTTGGGATTAGGTTCTGACATCTGCACTGGGTCTCTGAATGAATACGTTAAAGCTTCCCTCTACAAAACTTCCCTCTGCAACTTTCCAGCTGAAAAGTGCTGACATTTTAACCACTGAGCTAATAGACTCTGCCTGCTTGTTAAGGGGAGAAATTGAATTTTGACCTTCAGGCAGTACATTCATGCCTGAGGCAGGTCTTTGACCAAAGTGTTGCTATATTAAATAAAATGTCCTTGTGCAGAAGACTTTGTTGACCTTCAGGCAGTACCATTGATACACGCCGAGGAAGGCTTGACGCCGAAACGCATCCGTGTATGCTGTGACTGTCCATGCATATATTAATTAAAAGTACCAGAAGGACTTCGGAGTGCTGGCTATTACTTTCTTACTGTGAATCTTCGTGAGCCGTGCACGCGGCAAACTGCATTATGTAAAGATTGCTCGTTTTTGTTTTCTACAGTAGGCTACCATGTGTCAACCAGCCACATCAAACCAGACATATAGGATGTCTCAATAGAAGAGCAGGGAGACCAAATACTACCTGTATAACTAACTGTATAAGTTATATTGCGCTGTATTAGCATACTCTAACATACAGATTTGACCAAAAGAATAATATCGTAATCACTGTTGTACAGTCTCTCAATAAATATAAGTCTGACTCTGAATGTAGAGTCTAACGCCAGTGAATATATCAATGGGCTGAAGGTGAGCTTGGCTCATTCATTGACTGAGTGAGTGAGTGAGTGAATGATTGTGTAGGTTATTCCAGGAAGCTGATTGGTTCCAGCTTCTAAGCCTGCAGGTTTAAAAGGCCAGCTTTCCCCACCTCCTGAGGGAGTTCTATGTTTCTGCTTCCAGCCAGACTGTCAGTGTGTCTCTGTGTGAAGCATAAACTAGATCTGCAACTGGTGTAACATGGAGGGGTGTGTAGCATTTGAGTTAGGTTAGTGATTTGTTCCTCTCATTTGAGTAGGTAAGTTTAGGTTGCTCACTTTTAGTTTTCCTTTTGTATATTTTCTTATCCCACCCTGAACGGATTTAAATAAACCCTTAAAAAGGCTGTAAACTCTTTGACACTGGTCTTGCAGCTGGGAAAGGGGGAGTCTAATTTATTCATGTTGCGCCAGGGTTTCCCCTAGGCCAGGTGATGGGTGTAACATGATAATCCAAAAGAACAGACAGTGCCAAAGTCAAAGCAGGAGTCCGTAATCCCAAAGAACAACAGACGGTGCATGTCTAAGCTCTCATATGGGGGTCTTGTTTGTAGTAGAACATGACTGGCACAAAGTGCTGAGTTAGTTTAGTCTGTGATTGAATGTACTCCACAGCTGTATAGCAGCTGGACCTAATCATAACCATTAATTAGTTGAGCGTTAGCAGGTTCCCTATACCCTTGTTTGCTATTTTAGTGGTCTTGCGCGCCAATCTATATCGACAGAGTTGCAGTGGAGAGGGTCAACAAGTTAAAATTCCTTGGCAAACATATTGATGAGGACCGTGTAAGTGGGACACCCACACCACCACGCAGATGGTCAAAAAAGGCACAACGTCGGTGTATGAATATATATATATATATCTATATAAATGCACCATTTACCACCATCGAAAGCATCCTGGCGGATGGCATCATCATCTGGTCTGAGCTTACCTCCCTCCAGGGAATATATGAGAGGTGGTGCATGGCCAACGCTGAACAGAGTGTCAGGGAAGGCCAGCACACAGCCCGTTCAGGCCAGTGTTGCAACCACGTCCAGTAGTGATGCGCGGGTCGGGTTTTTTCATGACCCGCCCCGCCCCGCAACGGAACGCAACCCGCCTCAACCCGCCCCGCGAACTCATATATGAATATATGGCTCAACCCGCCCCGCGACCCGCGATTTTTTTTTTATTCTGTAAAATTATGGTTAGAAAATAATCCCCAAGTGTATTCAAACTGTTTTATTGTTATTATTCTTATTCTTATTAGGAATAAAGACAAAACAAGAGCATGTTATTATTTTTATTTTTTTTGCGTGTGAGAGCGCGTGACCCGCTCACCCTCAGCCCGCATCATTTTCTCCGAAATTCTGACTTGACCCACCCGCGCCGCGGGTTGACCCGCGGGTCCCGCGGGTTACGGGTCAACCCGCGCATCACTAACGTCCAGGCAAGCATTGTCTTGTCTTGCAAAGCTGCACTAGCAGACGGTAGAGTACTTTTTACTTTGCTGCCATAGAGGCTGATGAACAAGCACTCAGTTGCCATGATGTTGACACTCAGTTGACTGCTGTACAGTACATGGTCACTTGCCTTTGGCTACTGTGCATTGTATACAGACCTGCTGTATGGCAGACTATGACTTGTGTTGGTCTATACGGTTATGCTGTTTTGCAGATGAAGCTACGTATGCCTGCTATCTGTGCTGACCTACAGTAAGCTGACCTATGCTGTTTTGCACTTTCATGCAGTTCTACATTTTAATATTGATACATTTTATTCATGTCGTTTTAGATTAAAACATTTTGGTTTCACGACACAACTCAAAGTTCAACTTTTCTCATTTATGTCAGGTCGTCCCTTATGGGCAGAAGTGGAAGTGGCTTTTGGAGTTGCGTTCTATAGAGGCCCTGCAACATAATGCAATTTCAATGTGGGGTTGATAGGTTGTTGTGTTCATGATATATTGCTTTTTTGCAAGAAATAGGCCCCTCCCACAAAATTAAAGTCATGTCTCCCCATGACTTTATTGACACAATTGTATAAAACATTGGGTCAAAACAATAATCAAAGACCCATGAATAAAAACTTTAAAAGGTACAATACATTAACAGATACAATACACAACACAAAATCCTTATACAATACGAGGTTTCTGTTGCTACAAAGGTGACAGGCAGGTAAGCATGTAACCTATTCAAAGTTACTCTGTTAGCTCAGATCAGTGAACTCATATCCATACTTCACTCTGATGTTTTGTGTGAGGGGAAATACCATTGTGTGCATTTGGTTGGCAGTCTCACGTCAACACATACATTTTGCTGCTCAGGTGGCGTGCGACTCCACCTCCCCATCTCCACTTGCAGCCTATGAGAGGATAACCATGACCGTGAAAGGGTTATTCTTTGGATGTTTTGTGTCTTCATATTGTTTAGATTGTTGTGGTTATGGATTGCCTCACACCATCCCTTCATCATAGGGCTGCAGCATGGTGTGTGGTTCCTTCCTTTTCTTTATGACATTAAATCTGAGCTATTATTATTATTAAAAGAAATAGGTCAGTGACAGTGACACAGGCATGTGCACGCACGTGCACACTTACACATAACACACTGGAGAACAAACGCACACTGTAACATACACTGAAACACAAGGAGGGTATTCATTAACTAGCATGTGATTGTGTGATGGGATTGAATGAACTTGTAAATCAGCCAGACCATGCTTCATAACAGAACGCACACGCACATGCACACGCACACGCACACGCACACGCACACGCACACCTTTCATATTATTTTCTCACAAATCAAACAGTTGGAAGAGCTGCTTCACTAATGTCATCTGGTTTCCAATAAGTGCTTGAGATAAAACGGTATGATTAGGAATGAAAGGCTAAATGGCTAAATTAACTGTACAATAGATTGCCGTTGTTGTCGCTCTAGACTCAAAACGACTCTCCCAACTGTATCCCTCAGAGGGGTGGTACAAATATGGTCATCTAATCTTAGAATTGAATATTGCTGTGCTTTGCAAGTATCTGAGAAATATTATAAAATATTATGTAGTATGTTCTTCCATTCATAGAAAGTGTGTGACGCAAAATAAGTAGTCACATACAGTACTGTATGAGTTGGACCTGTTGTATGTTCAAAAATATATTTCTCATCCAGCCTGGAAAATTATATTACATTTTGAAAGTCAAGTAAAAACAAACATTCCATTTTTTTTAACCTAAATTGTTATTATTTCCAACAACATGCTGAAACTTGATTCTACTACAAGCTTTGCTCTAGTCTACTGCAGTAAAAGGCTGTCACACTTAACGACACTCAAAGTAAAGCCTTTCGCTGCATCACATGATATCACAAACCCTTTACCCTTTACAATAACACACATTAACATACACAGTACCTTTCATGCACGCATGCATGCACACACATGTATGCATGCTCACGCACGCACGCACGCACGCACGCACGCACGCACGCACGCACGCACGCACGCACACAATAATACAAACCAATAAAACACACATTAACATACACTAGCACATAGGAACAGTTACAAGCCCAGCAGCACCACATCATTACATCAACACCTTCAATAGAGGAGCCAGCCAAAGAGATTGACCCAGTTCAATGTGTCAACTAACACTGTATTCTAACAATTCATCTGAAATAGGCTTTCAGAGCTGCTGAAGGAACAGCTGAATATCTGCTCTTTAGTCTCAGAGGTTTAAGAGTTCAAAGAAGTTAATCTTCAGCTCTAAGTCACTGAGCTACCGTTGCACTTAAACACAATGTTGTAGAGATTATACTGTATGTTTACAGTACATTCAGTTATACACTTATACACTACCGGAAAAGTGACATTGCAGTGACATTTTACAGCAGAAAACGGTAACCAATTGGGCCCGTACGGGTCTAAAAGAGACATACCAAATTATCCATTTGCAACTCTTGGTACACTCTCTGAGTTAAATGAACACTGACGATTTTACTGTGTAGAACCTCATAACAACCTCACTTGTTATTTGAGTACATCCGATGAACCTGGGCCTCTCAGGGCCAGCATTGCAATTTGTTATTGTCCACCTGCCAAGTCTTAACTGTTGAGAGCCTGAGCAATGTGGAGCAATGGAGGTCAACCCACATAATAACGCTCATGTGTTCTACCATCAGTCAATAAGTCAACAGACATAAATATGAGGAGAATGCCGTCATTGTTGCCAGATAACATGGTCTTATACTGAGCAGTATGTGAAGGACTGCTTTGGTTGGGGTCCAAAGCTCCTCATTAAGGAATACTGTGACACTAGGATCTCTAACACGCTGCTGGACCCAATTTACAGGCAGTCAAAACATAGCCTGTTCACAGTTTTCTATAGGCATACCAGGCTCTTCACACTCAATTTAACAATTAGCATGTTTGCGTCAAGCATAGCTACAATAAGGTGAAAACTGGAGCAGCAGTTTGCGTCATTGGTGTTGAAAGTCTGACCCTCAAGTGAGGCATAAGTTAATGCACACTAATATGTGTATTATGAGGTGCAGATTTCCGGATCAATAACAATAGAGACTGAGAATAAAAGGAAGGATTCTGCCAACTAGATTTATTGGACCCGATAAAGGCTAGAGAGTGCAATTCCTTTGTCTACCAAAATGTATCCTTAACGAGTTTTGGCTCAGAAAAGTGAAGTTAAGGCAGAGAAACGAACTCACCAAACCTAATTGACCGAGCCGTTGCAAAATGATTGGAAAGACATTAAGGGATAAAGCACTGGGAGCAAGGCAGTTATAACAGGGAGGTCCTGATGCAAAGCAGAGAGCTGTGTGTGCATAGGAGATGTAGCATGTTCCAGCATGGTGAAAGTGACAGATTACAGACATAATCTTTGGGTGAGTGAAATTCAACATTTCCCCCCATTATATACACCTCTGACTTCTGTAGGGAGACATTTAAATGGAACCGCAGCAATGTTTTCCTCCCCATTACTCTTTCGGCTAAATTTTAAAATGCGTAATTAATTAAATGTGAAGTATTGTTTTAATATTTATATATGTTGTTTTAAATAATTGTACGATTCCAATTAAATGTAGGATTTCATTATTAATTTGTAGGGTTAAAGCTGCAATCAATAACTTATTTTAATTTAAAAAATCTATCGGTATGGTAGAGTGTGTTAATACCACGTAAGTAACACATTTGCAGTGGTCGGATGTGGTCTCAATACTCTTCCATTGAGACATTTATACACATAATAGAAATGTATGATAAATGGTGGTCTGGGGTAGGACACCTACTGTCTGACAGCAGTACTGCCTGAAGCTCATAAAAGCAATAGTGGTGAACACTGGTGATTCGGATTTGGTCTGCTTCTCACCGCGTTATCCTTTTGCCCGGCATTAGGCTAGGCTTATTGCACTCACAACGTGTTGCAAACCGCCACACACAACAGGAACCGTTGCTGTCATGCATGTCCAGTCCATATATAGGCATATTTGCTGCCACAGACTCTGCCACAGAATTTGATGTAGTTGGTCATCACTTTACAATTATGTGAACAATTAAATACAAAAGAATATAGAAAACGACTGTTTTGGGGGTACTCTTTCCATTGAGGGCTCTCTGTGCTCAAAAGTACACAGCAAAAGCACTGAATCATGCTACTTAGCATGCAACAGAGCCAACACTGGCTCATATACAACAAGTAAATCACGATTCTCCCCAGCTCAGCTGTCTTGGTGCACCTGGTGCGGATAAAGGCTGCAGTTTATTCCTAAAAATCTTACTGAAAAGGATGCCATAATGTTGTGTGGGATATCATATGACCCCTAAGTGAAAGCAGTTTGAATCTTAACCCTCCCAATCAACTTGGGGTCACAGAGATTCCGAATGATTCAATGGGCGTGATAAATTGGAGCCACGCCATGTCATTCCACATCATTTCCTAGTGTAAATCTTTATAATCCAAATTCCTGTAGTGAGTTGAACAGCAATGTAATCTCTAATATACAGCAGCCAATGAGGTCTGAGTTGACTGTGTGAGGTGGAGGCAGCTGGACAATAGAAATGGAAGATAAGCCTGTAGAACTGCGGCAACATTATGAATGCTTTTTAAATGATGCACACATAAGTGCCAATTGTTATGTCTGACTGTTGGCCTCCATATTTGTTTACATCTGTCTCCCCATGATGTGAAAGTTGCTTTTACATGCGATACAACCTGATTACGGAATTGGTTATGATTTAAAGAATCCTGTGGTCTGAACTCAGCCTTTGTCTGAAACAGAAGTTTCTGGTCTCAGAATCTGAGCTGCTCACTGGCTCATAGTAGAGCAGGTGTGTGATACACACATAGCTTTGTATCATTGTATTGTTGTATTATTATTATTATTATTATTATTATTATTGTATAATATTCTATAATAATGATCTGTAAAATCTATTCTAAACCAATTTCATTCCTTGCTGCTGTGCACGTAATAAAAGGGTCCCAACGTGTACTGCACATTCAGTGATCTTCAACAAGACACTAAACCCCTACCTGCTCACTCATTGTATGTATGGATTAGAGTCTTGGATTAGTAACAAACCTTGTGTAAACCTCATCTACTGTACATAGTGTCAGATTCCTCAGCTGCTCAGTCACAGGACTTCAGCACCCTGCAGGTACCAGAGCACTAATACCACTTGAACTTCTCAGTAAAACCTTGAACACAGTGTACTAGGAGGAGCGTACAACCATGGCCTTCTACTGACCTCTCCAACTCACTGAAATGAGATGTAGGCCAACCAAATGCAACATGCCCTGGCCCAATCACCATATTGAAATCCACTTTTGGATTGGTAATCATCCTAATATCAATGCTCGAAATAGCTGTCCATTTGTGTTGCGTGTGTGCATCTGTATTCAAGAACTGTCTGACAACTTCAAACTCTGCGTGAGCCGTCCCCATCATTGTCCCTGAGTTTGTGCACAACAAGCTGTCCCAGGTATCCACACCACCCCTTTCTGAAAATATCCTCCTATCTACTTCCTCCATAGAAATGAATGGCATGATTGTGTCTACGGTGCAGTCATTTACATTTCTTGGGCCCGGCTAACAGTCTGGAATAGGAAAGAAAAACTGCATGTTCATCATGCAGCTCAAGCTCAGACGGTTGTTCTTGCTGCATCAGCACAGGAAGCTCAATGCCCCCTGGCCTATCTCACATCATCTGTCACTGTCTGCTTACCCTCTGACTACTCTTGCTCAATCGCCAGGCATGCTGTCCACTCTGCTGAGAGGATTATGGGCTGAGAGCTCCCCTTAGTCAAGCACCATTAAACTGCCATCACAGAAAGGGTACAAGACAATCACCAACAGGACAACGCCTACTTAAGCAGAGCTCCTGGCCCATAGACTTGATATATTCCTCTGCTTGTATTCCCACACCACTGTGATGCAGAATGATTGCACTATGCAGCCTATGAAACATGGCATGCACCACCTGCCATGCTATAAGCCATTATGCTGGTGCAAGACTACCTCAGGTACTTTGGACCCTGGCACTACTGGCTTCCTTACCTACATGCTTTATGCAAGCACTTAGCTAACACTTGTGTAACTTGTGTCAGTTCAGAGTAATTCTTTAATCCAAGTTATCTCAAATAAACTGTATTCAATGTTATGTCACATTATACAGTATGTGAGTCTATGTACAAAGCTGTTGGTATCCTACTGTGTGTTAACTGCAAGTGTATTGACTTTTACTGTAGTACTGTATGTCTTTGTCCCAAAAACCAAAACAAATGTCATGCATGAACTGAATTCAGACCCCATGACAGAGTGAAGCAGCATCTCTTATAATCCAGTATAATGTATATTGTGTATATAACCAAGATCACAATTCTGGCCTCTGTGCAGTTTTGTTGCACATGCTGGAAGGACATGAGGCACCTTAGCCAGCCATCCAAAAGACATTTTATTTGTTCAGAAAACCAGATTTTAGTTTTTTGCTATAATGCTCCCCACTGATGTTTATGTATTCAGCTGCATCCAATGTCAAACAGTATGGATCGCTTGTTGAGACTTGGATTTATCAAAACATAGCGTTTTCATGTGTGCGTTCATTCTAGAAAGCAGCATTTCAGCTTTGAAAATACATTCCAGGGAAGGACCATTATCCTAACACATTAGTATTAGATGTGTGTAGAAATTATTACATAAAGTCCAAGTAGGGGGTGTGGCGCAACAGTCTGTTGTTGTTTTGGACAGAGAATTGCTCCTTGGCTATTACCAAACAAACAACCAAAGAAACGTGACGTTACTGGTGTGTGGACATTATGTGAGATTTGATAAGAGGATTTTGCGTCGTACGTGATTAGCAGGAGTCCAGTAAGCCGGACAACTTTAGTAGGATTTACCATGGCTGTTCCAAAAGACAGTTTGACCCGCATGCTAAACTGGGGCAGCGGTGGCCGAAAGGTTAGAGAATCGTGCTTGTGGATGGAAGGTTGCGTGTTTGATCCCCAGACTGGCAGTAATCTAGGAAGGGAAGTGAATGAGCAACAATTAGATCTCCCTCAATACCCGCTGCTATGACCTTGAGCAAGGCAGGAGTGGGAAATTGGTCAGCAGTTTTCCAGAAATATCTAAATTCACAAATATCTGTCTGTCTGTGTCCCTTTTATGCCCTTATATGGTGATCCCAGATGTAATCAATATGACATAATAGTCTGGCCTCCAAGTACTATGATAATGGGTAAAATGGGTACCAAGGGTACAATGGGTATTGTAGTACAGCAGGTATTGCATTAACAGGGTAGCATGCATTCCGAACTGGCAATGTCCCAGCTGAAAAGAATAACATTAAAGTGATGGAGAGGTAAAGCAATACTCTAATTCTGTGCTGTTTATTAGTGTGGTTGCCCAACAGGGCAACCAGACTATAGTACTCTATACTCTTTATTTATTTGTTTCCATCTTTATAGATAAACTTTATTTCAAACCGCTCTTTCTCCCACAGTTTTTATCCCCTAATGTTGTGCCATATATCAAAATGACCGTCTAAATCGGGAATCGTGCGCGTGTATAGGGCTAAGAGATTGGTTGAATAGTTTAATTGATATTAATTTATTAGTGCCATTAAATGTCCCCATCCACTTTAATGGAAAAGTGAAAAAACTCAAATTCAAGTATTTTTTTCTCAGAAACCGTAAGAGCTACAGTTATCAGATTTGGAGGGATAATTCATAATATTGTCCGAAATTATTGAAAAAAATATCACACCTTTCGGCCTCATGGTGGCGCTATAACAGCCCCCTTTACGTTTTGGACTGTAACTCTTGAACCGTAGGTCCGAAAATCAAAATTTCTTTTCACCTGGATTCCTTGGGTCACTACGCATCTCCCCATATAGGCCACGCCCATTTGCGTCAGGATAGATTTTTTGATATTGATTTATTAGTGCATTAAATTTCCCCATCCACTTTAATGGGAATTGCAAAAACTCCCATTCAAGTATTTTTTTCTCGGAAACCGTAAAGGCTACAGTTACAAAACTTGGAGGGGAGGTTAATAGTTTTTTGAAAAATTATTACGAAAATAATCACACCAGTCGGCCACATGGTGGCGCTATAACAGCCCCCTTTACCTTTTGGCCTATAACTCTTGAACCGTAGGTCGTAAAATCAAAATTTCTTTTTCCCTGGATTCCTTGGGTCACGACGCATCTTCCCATATAGGCCACGCCCATTTGCGTCAGGATAGATTTTCCGCCATTTTGAATTTTCTTCAAAACACACTTTTGGCTCCTTTTCCTTCAATTTTTTTCCAAATCTCACACAAATCGGTACACGTGATCTATGGACCCATGCGATAAACCTATCCAAGCGGAATTGTGATAGTCCGTACCGTCCGTCCGTAAATGGCTTCCAAAGTTAGCGGGAGGGGCCCGTTTGACCAAAAATGCCATAAATCACGAACGAAACGTCCGGTCAATCCCAAATTCGAATCACATGTCGAGGGTGGTTTACTCAACAAATTCCCAAAAGCATTTCCACTTTGACCCATAGGGGGCGCCACAAATGCGCAAAATGTAACCGTTTGATGCAAAAACATTATTTCGGGGTGGATCGATCCTTTCAAAATGAAACGCAAGCGATCTCATGAGAGACGTGACAATGTAATTGGCGCAGCCTCCGACGTTATTCCTCCCGGCCTATTCCTCGAGTCCCGGCGGCCGCGACCCGCGACCGGCGTCGGCGCAACCACACTCTGCAATTTCCCCGGAATTGCGACGCGTCTAGTTGTCTATATGTCTGACAGTCTTCCACTGGAAAAACACAGACAACAAACAAATTCCTTTATTCAGTACCACTCAGGCCCCCCCCCCGCGCGCGCGCGCACGCACACACACACACACACACACACACACACACACACACACACACACACACACACACACACACACACACACACACACACACACACACACACACACACACACTTGCTTGCCTGATACACACTAATATTGCCTTGGGGAAATGTGTCATGTGCTTCACATACATTGCTGCAGTCATTAGTGGCTCTCATCAGCTGTCAACCATACAGTCAAGCATTATCAAAAAGTCGCATACAAAACTCTCAAGGTGCACACAATTAAAAGTTCAACTAGAATGGACTCCGCCGATCTACAAGCTCACGTGTTGCGACACAATGCATTGTGAGCTTGCAGATCTGCTATTTTTGCAGAATGTTAACCAAATATTCAGATTCAGATTCTTTTGCTGAATGTTCAATTTATTTTGCCAAAAGTTCATCTATGTTTGCCAATGCTAGGGTTCATGTGGTTAAAAGGCACAGAGCTTGGCAGAGTGCTCTGCAGGTGGGCGTCTGAACCTGTCCATGCAGCGGGAGGAGTTTTCACTCCTCTGGTGGACAGTGGAGCTTGGCCAGCAGTCGATAGGAATTATGGACGGGATTTTTTAACCCCCCCCCCCCCCCCCCACCTCCCGTTTTCAAAATTACCTAAAAACTACTCCTTGTCACACCACCGTTCTGCGGCCACACAATATTGCTACAGCCACTGCTAAGGAACATGCACAGTTTTCACGGAAATACATGTCTTAAGCACAGTGGATTGCAGGTCAAATCTGCAGGCGATATCAAAACCACCCCAAAATGGACTTGTGCAGAGAAATGCATTTTTAAATATAAAGACAGAGATGGCCCCACCCATAGCTCTGTATAAGGGCCAACAGTCAGGCACCGGAACTACTGGGACATCTGAGATCCCCTGGGTTCCGTTGACATGACAACAGGACCACTGTGAAATCAAGACCCTCAAATACCTGGTCGTAAAACCCCCAGTGACACCCTTGCCATGAACCCTGGTTGTCCACCCAGCCCCAGGAAAGGAGTTGGTGGGGGGGACGGGACGAGGAGCGCATCTGTCCCCGTCATAAAGTTAAGGAAGCAGATCTCTCTCTATCTATCTCTCTCTCTCTCTCTCTCTCTCTCTCTCTCTCTCCTTCTCCCCCTCTTTGGAGTAAAGGGGGAGAACTGAGGTATTTATGACATGCAGAAAATAACCGGGGGACCCACATACACTGACTCATCTCACTGGCTCAGCGATTGCACTAATGTACACTGGAAAACACTAAATGCCAAGTTGTGATGCTTTATCAATGAATGAACGATTGAGTCACTTTCATACAGTGGAACTAGAGTTTTTCCTCATTATAAAGGGAAAGGGGGCATTTTTGTCACAGTACATTTTTACATACATCCTAACTACAGTAGGAGCAGTGGGCGCCGTTAATACAGCACCTGGGGAGCAGTTAAGTGTCTTGCTCAGGGACACTCTGAGACACACACACACACACACACACACACACACACACACACACACACACACACACACACACACACACACACACACACACACACACACACACACACACACACACACACACACACACACACACACACACACACACACACACACACACACACACACACACACACACACACACACACACACACACACACACACACAGGGGTAGATATTTGCACTAGGCAGACCAGCCCCCCCCCCCCTGCCTCGAAAAAAAAAAATCTTTATTTATAATCTCATGAAATTACATTTCAACGTGAAATCGGGCAAAGACACCCGACTTAACGTTTTGAGGGAAAAAATAATAATACATAAAAAAATTAAATTCGCGCGGGGGGGGGGGGGGGGGCACACACACACACACACACACACACACACACACACACACACACACACCACACACACACACACACACACACCACACACCACACACACACACACACACACACACACACACACACACACACACACACACACACACACACACACAGACAGGGGTGAAAACATAATCTCCTCCTCCTCCTTCTGGCCTGGTGGTGATAATATTAAAGATATACAGTAGGGGACAGAGAGTGTGAGGAGGTGAAGATTCGAGTTTCAGCCAAATCCGAGAACACTCAGTTCACTAAACTGTGCCAACTCTCCCTGTCACTATGTTCTCTCCCTCTGAGTGTGCACGCTTGCGTGTGTGTGTGTGTGTGTGTGTGTGTGTGTGTGTGTGTGTGTGTGTGTGTGTGCGTGTGCATTTGTGGGTTAAGTAAATTAGATGAAGGGGTAGAGGTGAGACTTCGATGATGTATGTGAGTGATTTTGGAATGTTGTAATGTTGTAAATGCAGTACAGTCTGTCAGCACCTGTTTACATGACCCTGCACGTTGCCCTGTGTGTGTGCGTGTGCGTGTGCGTGTGCGCGTGCGTGCGTGTGTGTGTGTGTGTGTGTGTGTGTGTGTGCGTGCGTGCGTGCGTGCGTTTGCGTGCGTGCGTGCGTGCGTGTGTGTGTGTGCATGCGTGTATGCGTGTGTGCGTGCGCGCATGTGTGTGAATGTGTATACGTGTGTATGTGTGCGTATGTGTGTGTGTGTGTGTGTGTGTGTGTGTGTGTGTGTGTGTGTGTGTGTGTGTGTGTGTGTGTGTGTGTGTGTGTGTGTGTGTGGGTTGACTGGGTAGAGCGTAGTGTGTGTAGTAGCGTGTAACATTGGAAGGACTCCAGTATTTACTGTGTACTGCTGCTGTATGTGACACAGATTCTGAGAACAGTTTGTCCTGGGACGACGCTGCAGAACAAATGGTGTCTTTGTGCAGAGAGGAAGATCCCAGCATCCCTCGCTGTAACCCCACTGGGCACACACACCTGTCAGTCAGCCAGAAACACATCCAAATAAAGATTTTTCTTCCAATCCTTTACACTGACTGTTTGACACTGCAAAGTTTCTGCTAGAGCATTGGTTCTCAAAGTGGGGTCCGGGGACCCCCAGGGGTCCTTGAGGGAGTTCCAGGGGGTCCCCAGCTAAATGATAGATTAGGCACCAAATGGACCCTTGTGGATCTGTAACTCTGAGAGTGTACAAATGGAACCAAATGGACCGGTTAGGGTCCATTTGGTTCCATTTGTACACTCTCAGAGTTAAATTGACATAGATTTTACAATATAAATTGGGGTCCAAGTGATAGAAATGCCATTATATGGGGGTCTGTAGCCCTAATGCATGTCAAACTGGGGGTCCTTGAAATTAAAATGGTTGAGAATCACTGCTAGAGCCGTAAAAAAATCTTCTCTTATGTGGGTCCCTGGCATATCTTTTGAAATGGGGGTCCGCGGGCTAATAAGTGTCAATTTGGGGGTTGACATGAAAAAGTTTGAGAACCACTGTGCTAGAGAATATGGTTACCATTCTCACATGAACTATACTGAGACAGACTGTCCCACAGCGTTGTCTGTCCTCCTGAGACAGTCTGTCTGTGTCTGTCGTACGTACACAGACAGCACTGTCTGTCTAATTGAGACTGTCTGTCCTATATACACAAACAGCACTATCTGTCCTACAGCACTGTCTGTCCAACTGAGACTGTCTGTCCTACAGCACTGTATGTCCAACTGAGACTGTCTGTCCTACAGCACTGTCTGTCCAACTGAGACTGTCTGTCCTACTGAGACGAACACCAGTAGTAAACGCAAAACAGATAAATTACTTTTATCTCCTGTACTGGTTGGTATAATGTATAATTGTACATTTTTGGATAATCAATGTTAACAGTGTGCGTGCAGATTGTTGAGAAAGAAAGAACATGTTCTTAGTTTTAAGTAAATTAGACTATTATTTTATGTTGTTATGGCTTTGACCAAGTTCCAATTTTACCAGGTATCTAGCTTTCCTTAAAGTTTCATATCATTCCACGTTGCTATTTTTCCATACACACAAACCAGACGTGGTGCCCCCCAGGGTGAGCGGGGTAATAACCACCGTACAATAACAACAACCCTGATGAATTAGCAGCAGTGATGACTCATCACCAGAAAACAGTTTGTATGAACAAATGAATCTGCTGATAATTACAACAAACAGAGATTAACTGGGACATCTGGGTGGCATAGCAGTAGTAAAGCACTCTCCTACCTCTGCAGAAACCACGGTTTGATTCCCAGCTCTCCCTCAGGCCTGTTCACATTACGTCTGGGAAATAAAAAATAAACAACTTAATGCAAACTGGTGCCTTCTGGTGTATTTTAGCATTGTCATTTTACATTTTATTAATTGAATGCCATGCTATACATATTGGGGTTTTGGACCAAGTGCACAAACTCAGACAAAGCCGACAATTGCAGGGAAATCATCAACAGGAGGCAACATTGGCAAGGATTGCTTTAGAAAGCCGGTACCAGTCAACACACAAGTGGTTCATGCATCTTGATTTACTGTACTGTACATGGTGTCTTTCCTTTCCTTAATTGGGAGGCTGTCGATGGCCGGGAGGTGTTCCCTTTGATCATGTTCTTGCTTTATCTTCATACACGTTTCAATTTATTTTATGAATGTTGTGTCCGAGCTGTTTTATTGTTTTATTATTTATTGTTTGTTTATCTGTTTGTGTTTTGTATGTTTATTAGAAAAGCAATAAACATATTTTGCAAAAAAAACAAAACACACAAGTGGTTATTTATTTCTGCATCAGTGACCAACACCTACTGCTCACCAATATGATTTAAGTTTTGATTCATAGAAAATGGTCCGAGTGGCGTGCCAAACAATGACAAATTATCAGCGCCGTAACTGTTCATGTATTATTAAACCGTTTGTTCACCTCGAAAACAGTACAAAATTATTATTTATTGTTGTTAAAATAGCCATGATGAATAGTGTCTAGTGTGCTGTAGTATGTGGTACTGTCAACAATAATTAATAATAGGCAAATCAGACAACATTATCAACTAAAACAATGCAAATCTCTGTGTGAACTAAACTAAAACCTTGGTTAATGGATAGATGCTGAGGCTTTTGTTGACCAAAACAGCTATGTCGCTCTTTGGGCTGCATACAAAAACAATGCAATGCTGTATTGTCTGGCTTGATTATTCAAACTTAAGGATAATTGCCAAGAAAACACTGCAACCCGTACCGCCTTCTCAGAACCCTACAACTTTAGCCTTTCGAGTTTTGAACTCTGAAGGCTCTAAATCTCTAAATCGCTGCTGATCTACTCCCATGCATTACGACCATCATCAACTCATCCATAACCTCAGGCTGCATTCAGTCAGCCAACTCCACAAACCAAACTAACCCCAACCTTCAACATCAAGAACTGTCTACACCCTTTATGACTCCATTCCTTTCTTTCCAAAACTATTGAACAAGTTGTTTCTACCTCTCCATCTCTCACTGAATAACCATTTGATTTTCATGATTCAAATCCCCCGACTCCACTGAAACAGCACTAGTCACAGTCTGAGGCACTTCCAAGTAATTAGGCTGCCTCACACTCCTCAATTTTCATCCTCCTTGAATTACCTGGAGCATATGGGACACAGTCAACCACCAGCTTCTCTTAGACATGGTTTCCTTTCATTTTTTAAATAAATCAATGACAAGTGTTGGGTGAGCTACTTGTAATTACTTTAAATATGAACACTTCCCTGCATCCAGATTCTGGGGTCATATGCTATTTCTAGCTTTGTAATGTCTGAAACAATGGTGATAATGAAGCTCCACACAAGAAAGACATAAATCGGCAACCCCTGCCCCTTGGTTATATCCCGATGATGATGATGATGATGATGATGATGATGATGATGATCGATGACAGCAATGAAGCCACCCATTGCCCAGCTCTTATGATAATACGTAGTTATAATCTCCTTCACCTAACCACACCTCATAGACATCAAGCAGCACACCCACGATGAGCAACACATGAAACCTCTATCCCTGGCAGTGTTTGCTATGGTATTTAGGCATTTCTATGACAAATTATAAACCCTAATGGAGGAGATCCCATTATATCAGAGATCCATCCTTAAAGTGGCCAACAATTGTGGGGAAATAATGTGGTCAAAACGAGAAAATTGGGCAATTAGCACAGCACACATAATAAAGACACTAGAACAACAAAACTCCCATAGCAGTTTGATTTATTTGACCACTAGCAAGGTCTGACAAGGCTGTTTTTCACTGCCACTACTCACAAAGTCACACTTCACAACCTCCTGCAGACCTGCACATGTATGAGCATGCAGTTACTCAATGAGAGAATGCCAAAAAGCCACAGCCGTGTGTGTACACACAGTCTCATTCAAAAAGAACACACAGCACACATACTGGTCCCTAAGTCCCAGTAAATCACATTAACTCTGCATGTACAATACTATCCCCCACCCTAATCCACAATGTGTGTGCACATGCACGCACACGCACGCACGCACGCGCGCGCACGCACGCACGCACGCACGCACGCACGCACGCTCACGCTCGCTCGCACGCACACACACACACACACACACACACACACACACACACACACACACACACACACACACACACACACACACACACACACACACACACACACACACACGCGCATGCACACACACACACACACAAACACACAGGCGCATAATGGAGAACAGATGTTGTGGACTCCGGCTGGCCCGTGTTGAACCCCTCACAGATGGATGATGTTATAACCTTAACTAACCCTTCCTCTAACTAACTTCTAACTATCCCTATCCAATTATCCTTGATGAAGTATAATCCTAATTTACTCAAAGTTAGTCCAATCCAAATCCCTAACTATATATATATATTAAAAAAATATATATAAAAAAAAACATATCTTATTTAAGCACAATGTAACTTCTTTAAATAATGAATAAAATGTAATTTTGTCCAAACTGTATTATAGAGTATGTTAATACAATATAATTTATACAATTGGGGTATTTTCTGGGGTGATTGGGACAAAGATCATGTCTCACCTAGACACAGGATCTGACATGAATTTTGAATGGTCAAGATTCAATTTATCCCCTGAGCAAGCAGGCAGGCTCTATTAGCTCAATGGTAAAAAATGCAGGACTCGCGCAGAAAGGGGGTAGAACAGGAAAGTTGCATAGTGCAGCTTTAATTCAAACTAACTCCTTACTCCAACCTTAATAAAACATAGGTTACATGTCACTTAAATTTCACTCAAATTAACCAGTTAAAGCTTCTTAACTGTTTTCAACCTGGTGTCCCTTTTTGGGGCATGCCATTATAATGTTCAGAAATAGTGAAAGGTTCTACGCACAGACTGACAACTCATTGCATCAGTGCAATTACGACAAAGTATAAACTTGTTAATGTTTTAATTTATTTTGCAGGTGCAAATATTCATAATTAAAGTGTAAGTGATACTTTCTTGCTTAAAATAAGTGTCAAATAGTTCTATATTCCGTTAGTAGGCTAATCATTGCTATAAAGTGTTTGTTTAGTAACAGGGATCTCTCCAGCTCTTTAGTAAATAGAAAATACATTTTCAGGTCAGGATACCAATTTGATCCAATCAGAAAATAATAGGTGATACAGGATAAGCAAGGGAAATTGGAAGTGATGACACAAACAAATGAGCAGACAAAATTGGAACTGAAACACTATAAAATTGAAGCTGACAAATGGGTACTCTCCTCTGATTTGATGAAATTGGCTACCAACCTGAAAATATATTTTCTGTTTATTAAAAAGCTGGAGAGACCAAACAAACATTATTGAACGAACACTCTATAGCAATGAATGATTACTATCTGAATATAGGGCTTAAACTTTTCCACACAGAACAAATGTTTTTGTTTTAACCATAAAATATCACTTACACTGCCTTTAAAAAGTACTTATTTTCTATCAATTATACACCCCATGATTTATTTATTTTTTGTCGCATTCCATAGCCACTAATTTGATTACTGGGTGGCTGGTCAGTAGGAGACTCAATTGATTCTCCGCTGGTCATCAAATTATTGGCTCAGGGTTTTTTGGGGTGAACTATTCCTTTAAATAATCCTTAACGCTGGGCTCACACTACTGGAGATTTTAAATCTAGTGCTACAAGATTTATAATAATAATCCTATATGCACCCTTACAGGTTCTTTTCTCCCTTGTAGCTATTTGTGGTGCAGAGCTATCTGACTGCATCTGCAAAAAGGGAATAGAGGACTTTCATGTAATGCTTTCTCTGATTTGAACTTCTACAAGCTGCTGAAAAGTCATCATTCATGACCAGGGATGCCTCCTGGTTCTTTGGCAATGTACATGCTACAAATTTCATCATCACAACTTCAGACATAACATTTACATATATTCTTGCTTTATTCATTTCAATTAGCTCCACCAGTCAAAGTATGTTAATAAATTAACTCCAATCAAAGCAGTTCATCTCTATTGTCTGGACTAAATAGACTACATAGAGCAGTTTATATGAAGCATAATCTAGTCTCTCTGGGCAAGAATGTGAGATACATGACTCCGGTCTGGTATGTGGTAGGCCTACTGCTCACAGTATGCAGGCATGGTAACAGTTTGCTCTGGTTGCTCATTTCCTCTTTACACAGATACTGAAGAAAAGACAGGCTACTATACAGGTCATTTGAACATGAAGGGAACTTTGCCAACAACTAAATATAACAGGAATGTGTAATGTTTAAGAGCCTTTTAGATCTCTGAGCACTAAGACTAAGCCAAATGTTAAGTCAACATAAAGTGACATAAGAACACTGTTTCTGGTTCAGCAGAATGATTTTTAGTTTTAGTTAAAAACCCATTTCTTGAACTGTATTTGTGTATGTATTTTACCCATGTATATTGCTTACCATATTATTTACTGAATCATTCCTAACTTCGTATACCACCAGGCATCTTTTTATTTTCATGTCTTGTAATGCACTTTGTAATTATGTTTTGCTATGGTATAAATAAATAAATGACACACACAAACCACAAAACCAACACATAATAGATTTACCCCGTGCCTGCATACACAAACCAAGCCATGAAGCCATAATTACACATACAGATGCTACAAGTGTCCTGCATGTAAACATATACTGCACTGAGACAAACATACTCTGAAACAAGAAGAGGTGACACACGGATACATGAAGAAAAGGCAGGCATACTAGAGGAGAGATGAGAAGTAAAGGAAATAAAGAATAGAGAACATACTTTTTCTTAATTATTTTATTATTTATGTCTTCCCTGGTTCTTGTTTGCAAGGCCACTTTTTACCTACATGTATAGAATGTAGCTCCATCTCTGGGAGTGAGAAAGAAGTATGCCAAAAGTGTCCAAGAATAATGTTTGGTGAACCCATTTGACTCTTAGCTAACTGTTAATGTACTGTAATAATGACAGAGCTACGGTAGAAGGATTAAAATTGTTTGGGCATCTGGGGCTTTTATATTTAAAAAAAAAACTTTAAATTGGACTTCATTACCGTGGACCAGAACAGGTTTTTATGGACGGAAACATTAATCACAGCACATAACTCAAGCAGCTGCAGACCTCTGTGATA
Organism: Gymnoscopelus microlampas; assembly: GCF_963454915.1. NCBI lineage: Eukaryota > Metazoa > Chordata > Actinopteri > Myctophiformes > Myctophidae > Gymnoscopelus > Gymnoscopelus microlampas. The sequence goes on from NC_139962.1 coordinate 46,658,833, forward strand.
CTCAGCACACACACATTGCTTAAAGGGAAGTGATGCATGGTGCATGGGCTCAGCCATTAACATTGCTGATCATTACAACTGTAACACATCTTTGGTTCAATTCCCAGCTGGGGACCTGTGTTTCATGTAATCCCATCTCTATGCACTTTCCGGTCTCTGTCTGCTGTCCTATCCGAATAAATTGATCAAATGCCATACATTGATGTAACGAAGAGGTCCTCCGTTACTTATCTTTGGCACTACTTTGCACATTTAAAGGGATATTTCACTTTAAAAAAATTGAGGGGTCATTTTATCGTCTACTCAGGCTTTTGTGAGCCCCCCAGACAGTTTTTAAGTTGCTTGATTCAGTATTTAGATATTTTCTATAAATTTTATCAGACACGCCCCCTTCCTATACAAACCCATAATAACTTCAAACTCATTGAACATGATCAAAAACACCCCTCCTTGGTTCTGGTGACTCACCCTGCCCTCCTAATACGTGAGGGGGCCGTGTTTCTTCAATGACTTTTTCCATTTATTTAACTAAAACAAATGTATTGTGTTTAATTTTTTTAATTTTCCAAAAAATATATAAACTAGAAAATGTGCTCCTCGGAGCACAGGTCTCCGCCAGTACTGTTCCTGATTAATCCTGTCTTACCTATTTATATTACATATTGTCACGTGTCACTTGACCAATGTTAGCTTGATCCCGTTAGCTTGACCAATGTTACCTAACTTCCAAAAACATAAATGTTTTTTGGAAGTGACACCTATTTATAGGATTTTATTTCGTCATGCGTCTCGCTAGCCAAACAAAAGCATTGGTGACAACATATTGTCACGTGAAGCTTGATCAATGTTAGCTTGGCGGGGGGGGGGGGACACACAGCGTGACGGGAACGAAAACATACTCTCCACCTCTGGCTGAGACAAAAATAAAGGAAAAAAGTCATTGAAAAAACACGTTCTCCTCACGTATTAGAAGGACAATGTCAGTCACCAGAACCAAGGACGGGTGTTTCTGATGAATCTAACATGGTTAAAATGGAGTTTGAAGTTACAGTGGGTTTGTATAGGAAGGGGGTGTGTCTGATAAAATGAATATCAAAACACTGACTCAAGCAACTTCTAAACTGTCCAGGGTGCTCCCAAAGCCTGAGTAAACGATCAAATGACCCAATTTAAAAAAAAAGTATTCATCCATTCATCCATCCATCCATCCAGTATAGATTGAATTATTTACATTTGTACAGCATATGCACTTTAGTCACAAGAAAAAGCAGTCATGATTTTAATTGGTTTATTGAAAGTATTAAACCATGCAAGTTTGTTTCCTAGCTGGCAGGATGGCCACTCAGCCTTGGACAGTACCATCTGGCCTGGGGAAACAAAGAAATGTTTGGTCATGATGGGCAAGTGCAATATATCCAGTGCAATACACATAAGAGTGAGCGCAATATGTTTCAGTGCAATATAATATAATGGCAATATGTGATGTTTGATTGTGTCATGTGTAATTTAATACTTACTGCTTCTGTTCCAGGGTGTTCGGGCAAAAGAGTCCCTGGGGTGCCCGAGCACCATATAATAGGTCTGGGCTGGACCACAGTAGAATGGCAGAGGGGGGTGTTGTGCATTGGAAGCTACTAAGAATATTTTGATATGGTTTATTTTGCAATGGTGTGCATAAGTTATATTTATTTACCTGTGTAGTTGATATAGATGTCTAATGGAATGTGATGTGGGTTTTAGATTGGTTGCATGTTTTGAGGTTAACTGTAACATGGTAGAGTCCACACTGATTGACTCAACACTGATTGACTCAGCTGAGTATACAAAGCTGGCTGATACAAACACACAGAGTTAAAGTTATATGATGGGAAATGGAGGAGCTGCCACCATGCCACATTTTGCTGCTTATGCCATTTATCCATTTTGTAAACTTTGGTGAATAAAAGCACTTTCGGTTACACTGTACCTCTTGACTCCGTGCTGATTTCCAGCCGCAAATTGGGCCAGCCTTTACAATTGATCATGTCTATAAAAGATGGCTAGTGACACCCTTTTATTAATGAATGAAGATGTAGGCCTGCTCATTTAAAATGGGGTCTAATGGCATGGCTTCCCTGTGGCATCTCTGAAATCATATTGATGATGTCAGAATTGCCCAAATACAGTATAGAGGGATGGTGGGACGATGGATCTGAGATTATGAATTGTACATGTGACATGTACACATGTTTGAAACGTATGAAAAATATTCAGGGGTTTACTTCCTTGGCCAATTGGCAGTGTGCCAGCTTTAGTGGCATAAAAAGCTTATAGTCTGTGTGTGGTATAAGTAGGTGATAGTAGTAATAGTAGTTGTAGTAGTAAGTGTAGGGCATAAGTAGGTGGTGTAACAGAATTAGTAGGTGTGTAGTGCAAATGTAGAGTCACAAATACCCCCAAAACATCTAAAGAGGATAATAAAAATAATAATATTAGTGGGTAATAATGGTGGGCGTAAAGTACGGCTTAAGGCCCAAAGGGGTTGTTTTTAGTCATGGGTGTGTTTTGGGCGTAACATGATTTAGAAAAATCAGTGCCTTTTCCCATTCCCTTTAGGATCCAGTTGTGCCTGCCTTGCTAATTAGATAACAAAGGAGAAGCGAACGGTTTTCTGCTGAGGATATGGATCAGCTCATGCATGCGTGAAGTCAAAGTGCACAAACGTCTACGGGAGCAGAATAATATAATATCATGTTGTCAGGAAACAGGGAAAACAAAAGCTCTTCGCTCACTGAAAAACATCAAGTGGAAACGGGAGGTGGACCACATACCTAGTAATGTTTCCTCATTAATATCCAAGAGACATCTGTGATATCTTGACATAACAGCTTATAATCACACACTCATCCTCTTAGGTTCTTTATTTAAACCACCTAAAGCAGGGATGGGCAACTGGCTGCCCGCATGTGGCCAGCAACGTCACTCAATGCGGCCCCAGGCCAAAATCCCCCCCACTTTTGAAATCACAAAGAAAAACTAAGTAATCTAAACATATCCAAAATGGTGAACTATTGCCTTCAGCTGTTCCAAACATGCAACTTTCCATGAACCATTTTAATTACAACAGTCCACCAGTAGAGCGCGCTCTCGTTTATTTTAATAGAAGCCTTGTTATTATAATTCTAGTGTTCATTTTTGTATATTTTTAAGCCAAGGTTACAGCAATACTCTGAAAGGCATACTCAGGAATATGAAGTTTTGTTTAGCAGTACAGCTGTAGTAAGTTGATAGAAGCATTACTAAATGCTAAATAAAAACAAAGTTACAACGAATAATAATTGTGCCGATAAACAATGCGGCCCCACATAGTGAGTGTGGAAATTTAGTGGCCCTCACCATCTACAAAGTTGCCCATCCCTGACCTAAAGCATGGCTGGAATGCTGCATAGCCGCGGGAAGACCTTTTAGGTTAGGGGTGCGGTATGCGCATGAGGACCCCCCGTGCGAAAATTTTTCGCGGTTCTGGGCGGATTGGGTTCGTTTTTTTCCCAGTTTTTGGTTTCTTTATTTCGGTTTTAGGGTTAGGATTAGGGTTAGGTTAGAGTAGCCTACAGTACCTCACACAGCGCAGAGACAGATAAAGAGAGCCAGAAGGGTATGGGTTCATGAAATACTTAGATATATATTTGTATCAGCAATAAAGTGTACAGTAGGCTATTCATTGAAATAAACCATCTCTTATGTGTCTCTTCACGTCTCTGTGTAAAGATGCACAGCAGCTGCTACTTTTCAACTGATTATTATTCTTGGCCAAGATCATTAATTATGTGTTATGTTTTCAACCTCAATGCTGAGTCTCTCAGCAATATCATCTACAGTACCATGTTGAGTGTTGTTGTGCTGTTCTTGCCAAAGTGTGTGCTAAACTTCAGCTCAACAGCGAGCTAAACTCCACTTCCCATAGAAATGATGAGTCGTGATGTAAGACTTGTTCTTTTACTGAAGATTCTTCATTATAGGTCATGGAGTAAAAACTGAAATCAAACAATGTACAATCTAACATGAGATGTCCTGTTTTCTTTACAGTGGCTTGTAAATACAGCCATTTTTAATACACAATAACCATTAATTGCCGTTTTTAACATTAACTTATTTAACTTAATTATGCATACATGAAATTATAGCTTCCAAATGAATTATAGCTTACAGCATTGCCTCCTGGTGAAGGTATGTAGAAGGTTAAGTTGACAAGCATCAGAAAAGGACACAGAAATGAAGAGCATGCACTCTCTGCTGCTACTGACATAAAAATGCTGTTTGCAGGCTCACACAGCTGTTCTGTATCCAGTGCAATTAGCTTAACTCACACACCTGCCTTAACTTAACGACCTCTTCTAATCAAGAGGGCCTAATGTCACAGTGACCTTTCCTTGTCAAGAGGGCCTTTCAATATAAGGGTACATTTGTCTTTCAAAATAAAGCCATTCTAAGCAACATAACAGCATACAATATAAATCGCATTATAAGACAAGACAGTTGTGTTGAAATCGGATTGGATTTTGAAGCAATGTTCATGCTTTGCGAACCCGCCTATACTGTAGGTCAATCTACCATATAATTTATACCATCTCTAGGGAAATACTGCGCTGGGGGTCTGCACTAGACTTTAGATCAGGTCAGAGCTGGTCTGACTTTTCTGACTATTCTCACTCTATTTTACAAATCTAAGTATAAGGCTACTTGCACAACGGGCTGTGAAAACGAAAACGGCATTGGTTATGAACTAGCAATGACAATTGCGCTGCAATTTGCACCGATTTGCACCGGTTGTAAGATAGGACTTTAAGTCATAACAGATGGACTGATGTCCCAACATGGCCCTCACTCTAGTTCAGCATAAGACCATAAAATATTAAGACCAGCTGGTAAGACTTGTGCTTCGCATTAACACACATAAAGACATAGTCCCTGGCCAGTGGAGACTCGGGGAGCACAGTCAAGAACACACACACACACACACACACACACACACACACACACACACACACACACACACACACACACAGTTGGACTACTCGAACACGCACACACGCACACACACACACACACACACACACACACACACACACACACACACACACACACACACACACACACACACACACACAAACACACACACACACACACACACACACACACACACACACACACACACACACCTCTTCTCTACAATCTGTCATGTCATTTATCCAAAAGACTTTGGCATGTACATTCAATGCTTGATCCTCCTTCAACAGATCTAGAGCAAAAGACTACAGTATATTGTCGTTGTCAGGTGGACACCCTGCTGTCCAAAACGTTATTTTTCGGGAAATTAAAAGAAAAACCTGTCTTCCAATAGATGTAGGTATTATTTAGGTTAATACTTTGGTTAAACAATGCTTTGCATCACAATGCGTTGTAAGCTTGTAGATTGTAGAAAAAAAAATAGATGAAATATGGAAGTACAAGCTTTTTGCCCCACAGCGACGATACAGAATATTTCTTACTTCCAGTATTTTTACATTGTAGTATTGATACTTTTACTTAAGTAAAAGATGTGAGTACTTTTACCATCACTGTTTTTTTGTCTTCAGGCAGAGGCTCTGAGCCACTCTGCTACACTATTCTTCGGTGAATGTTCCCCCCAGAAAGGTTCATGTTGGTTAATATAATTCATATTATTCATAGCACATTTTCATGACCCCCCCAATTGAATTGTCCATAATAATGGCATGCTTCCCCGTAAGAACACAGGGATGTCATTCCCACTATGACTAATTGGTTGCTTATATTATGGAACTACAGTTAAACTGCTTACTAATTCTGGATGAGGTTGCCAGTCAAATTCGTGCATAACATGTAAATGTAACCCATGTACCCATGGAGCCTATGTTTTGGTAAACATGCCGTTCCTCTCATCCTGTCCGGAACCGTCGTTCTAAACATGAGCTTCTCCCTCATGTTTCTGTGTTTGCATGCTTTTCCATGTCTGTTCTCAGCGCCTGCTTAAAAGCTGTACAATCACATAATATTGTCAGCTGACCTGAGAAACAGAACATACAGTACAGTACGTTCTGTCTCTCAGGTCAGCTGACAATGTTATTGGGCTCTCATGGCCACCGTGGTGGCCATGAGAGCCCACAAGCTCCAACAGGCTTTTTTGGCCAAAGGCAGGCAGAAACAATGAGGCGTGGCTGATTAGTGTAGCCATCTCCGCTAACCTTAGCTCTGACGTATCTTTACAGCTCCGGTCCCGGTCCGCACAGCTTTTCAGAAAACACAGCGGTGCAACAAGACCATCATACAAAACTTCCATTGCTTTCTGCCTAAGAGAACAACACGTTAACACAGAATGTAAGGCGGGTCATCGTCAGCCATGATGAGGGTTATGAGGGTCATCAGCTGTTAAATGTTCCTGACAGAAAAAAAGAGCAAATCACTGTGTTTGAAATATTTTTACATTTTCTGCAAGATTGCTGCGTTTACATTTCCAGGAATCATATTGCAATAGCAGCAGTATGTCTAATTTCAGATGAAAGATGAGATGGGAAAAAAACGACATATGATTGTAATCATTTTGCAACTGGCCTGTCCAGATGCATGATTTTCTATGAGGTGGAATGTTACACATGAAATGAGTACAAATGCTGTTAACTGTTTCCATAAACCACCCCTATACCACAAACAACAACACAACACTGCAGTGCAATGAACATTTAACCCCGAGTCGGTTTCCATACAATAAGAACAGGTCTGGATTCAGCTGATTCTCTGAGGCTCATTTATTGTGAGGGACAGGGACCAGGGTTGCCAACTTACAGGGGCCGGACGATGAGGCGGGACATGTTGCAAGATTAAAAGGGACACTATCATGATTTTTACAATATTACTGTGCCTCTATCTGTTGTAGGGCTCCATTCGCATCCATAACTGAGCAGTTTTCTGAGTGTCTCTGAAACGCTGTCGATGTTGTGCTGCAAAGCAATGTGACATCACTGGGGTACAATCTTGTAATACATTATTACATCCTGGTTTTTAGCTGTTACCCTTGGCGGCTGTGACATTCTCCTTGCTTGTGTTTAGAGAGTTTGCTTAGAAGATTTTCTTCTTTGACAAAGAAACTTGTGCTGATAGACGGTATGGGCATATAAGGCCTATGCTCGCCTGCAAAATGCGAATTGAAGAACCCCTATCGAGAGAGAGAGAGAGAGAGAGAGAGAGAGAGAGAGGGAGAGAGAGAGAGTGGCATCTGTGGCATGAGATGTTGTTGGGGAGCGTGGGACATGATAGCGTGAGAATTGACAACCCTGCTTAATGCATCTACAGTAGCACCTTTAAAAACAAAGTGTTACACAGCAATAAAACAGACATAGATTTGATTGTATTAAACAAATATCATATCGAAAGCAGAGGCATGGATATTCCGCTGTAGTAAAAGGTAAGTATGTGATTGGAACCTGTGAACAGGTACACTCAGCCTTACTTTGTATAATTATTATTAAACACAACTGGCATGCAGTACCCTGCTGCTACCCTGTCTCTGCCAGACGTTTTCCACAACCATGAAGTGGGTGAGCCAAGTACACTAACTATGATCCTGGTCCAGTCTGCAGAAACAGCACATTTTCTCAGCTGGAACCCAAAGACTGCTACGCCTGATGGTGGGTTTCGGGGCAGCCACAGAGGAACAGTTAAGCAGAAAGTAGACTATGGCTTTGTGGTACACCAGCCGTTCCACTAATGGAGTGCTGGGAGACAGATAAAATGACAAATTGTGTGTGTGTGTGTGTGTGTGTGTGTGTGTGTGTGTGTGTGTGTGTGTGTGTGTGTGTGTGTGTGTGTGTGTGTGTGTGTGCGTGTGCGTGTGTGTGTGTGTGTGGAGGGGGATAGAGGAGAGTCCTTGGTAAACCCCAGAGGTTTCTTTTTGAGGAATGACTCAAAAGAGAAATGTGTGCGGGTCCACAATCTGCCACTGACATGCAGTTTCATATTTTTATTGGGTGATTATGAATGTATGAATGCCACTGCTGCGTTCAGAGGGGATAGCGAGGAAACAATCTGGATCATCTTGGCTCCAGCAATTTCACAGAACTTTGCTAGCTGAGAAAACGCGGTGTAGTTTTTTTTGTGTGTGCCTTCTGGGTATTTCCTGGAAGTCCTGCTCAGCTTGTTCTCAGTCTGTACATCTGGCCTCAGACACAGGAGAAAATCACAGAGCAGCAGCAACACATACAGTATAATGTGTCACCATCAGGGTGAGGAATGAGGATTAGGTTAAGGTGCGACCCTGAATGTGATGAGAGTTGGTGCTGGCGCCTGGCATAGGTTAACTATAGTCACCCGTTCAGTCTTTGTAATTACAAACCTCACTATTAAAAACATATTAGGAGGGAAACGTCAAGGAGAAAAGATTATGTGGCATAAAATGTGTTGATTTTTATGGTTAATGGTTGGCATTAAGGTTAGGTTGACAGGGATGGATTTTAGGTTTAGGTTTAAGGCTCCCTGTGTCGATGCCTAAAGCATCTTCCTCCACTTATTTAATGAGATCATTCCATTCAATTAGAGTCTAGACCATCAAAGTCTAAAACTTCTTGGCTGAGTGAGTTAGTTTAACCAATTCAACCACTTAAATACTTAGTTGACCGGAGTCCCCGAGGACTCTATACGAGGTCCGCTCCTTTTCTCCCTCTACACCAAATATCTTTGCGATCTAGCCAATCTACAAGCTCACAATGTGATGCAATGCATTGTATGAGCTTGTAGATCTGTTAGTTTTGCTCAATGTTCGCCCCCAGGATAGGGATTTAGGTATTTAGGTTAGGGGGTAACGTGCTGGGGGTTAGGTGTTGACCGGGTGTTGACCTTTTTTCCCTCTACACCAAATCTATTCGCAGAATGTTTTCTGTAAATGCTTGCCTATTTTCACAGAATGTATTACGACATGCCCAGAATGGGTATGCTAGAGGTTCATGTGGTTAACAGCCAGTAGAAAAGACGCACGCACGCACACATGCACACACACACACACACACGCACACCGTGTGTGTGTGTGTGTGTGCATGTGTGCGTGCGTGCGTGCGTGTGTACTAGTCCTGAACGTCAGAACAGCATGCTGCAGTGAGAACAAAGGATCATGTGAGCATTAAGTCTCCTGATGGATGCTGTGCTCTACTTCTCTACTTCTATCGCTGTTTACTGTCAGAACATTCGACTCAAACCTTCTTTCTCTCTCCCACATGCCACAGAGTGACATCACACGTGATATATAGTGTGCATTTTTCCTTCTCAGCTTTTCCATGATATTCTTTGTTTTCCAAGAACAAGGTCATCTTAACCCATTTAGACCTGAGGGCAAATGTCCTCTATATCCTAACAGTTTTCTGAAAAACGTACAGTATGTTTCTATGTCAGTGGTTCACAAACCTTTTCATGTCAAGGACCCACAAAATTGTATGTATTAAAAAATGTTCAAGATTTTTCCAAATTAGGAGCACGCTTTGTGCCGTGCTATGAGCTTGTATATCTGCTCTGTTTTAATAGCCAAAGTATAAAATAATGGTTAAACTGCATGGTTAAAATCTAAAATGACGCGTCATCAGCGCCCATACCCTAGGTGGGGTTGGCGAAAGCCCTTTTCTGTGTGGAGTTTGCATGTTCTCCCCGTGTCTCCTAGGGTAGTTAATACCCGAGTCACAAACACTTGTTGTAATCCTGGTCGCTATACCCCCTCCCCCATGACAGCCGGGGCTCCTGATGGAGGGGAAGGGAACTGGTTTTAATAACGTGTTCCTTCCACGCGCTACGTCCGACCGGGGAAACTCCCCCCTGTCAGGTGACAAGAAGGTCAGTTGGCTCTCATGCATTGAAGGAGGCATGAGCTCGGCCCTGGGCTCCCTAGGCTGGTGGGGGGAGTGCAGCGCCCAGGATCACTTAGAAAATTGGCAACGGGTGAAAAAAGGGTTACACAATCGTGGGATAAAAAAATTAGGAAAAAAGAAAAATCTAAAATGATGGCCTGGGCGTGGCGGTCCAGGCACCCTAGGCTGCAATGCCAGCCTGACAGCGTGTGACAGGTTTGAGTCCCTTTCCCGACGACCCTTGCTGCGTGTCACTCCCCATCTCTCTCCCCATTTCGTGTCAGTCTACTGTCCTATAAATAAAGGCATACAAGCCCAAAAAACGAATCTAAAATGACACACATGCTTTCCCGGTTTTAATGGGTTAAATCTGATCTTCTATGCTATAAATGTTCATGTTCTAACTTCTAATTATGTAATTATCTAAACCACAGTTCCACTGTCTAGCGCACAGATTACTCTCTTGTCAATGCAAGTATTTCGCTTGTAACCTCTGCGAGTGTCTTGGCACCACACAGCACAAAAACTGAATTGATACTCTGAAACTAGACTGAGTACAGACCCTGGAACATGTCGTTGAGAGTTCAATGTTATTCCTGAATATTAGCCTGGCATTGCCAGACCAGACTGATCACGTGGGATCACAAACGTTTGTGGGGAATGTTTGAATATAGGTCAGTGATAACACTTTAATTGCATAGTTAATGTAGGAAGCAATAAATTAAAGGATTACCAACGTTACCCAGTGAGTGATACAGTGAGCAGCAGTGCTGATTATCTTGGCACAGCAGTGTAATGGTGAGAGCAGTGTAGGTCACGTGGGTTTGGAAAGGTCTTTAACAACTAGAACATACTGTTCCACATTTTACAAGTTTCCACAGACAGCCCAAACATCAAAGCCCAATGGCAACATTATAGCTGACAGTTATTGACCCTTCACTTAAAATGAACACTAGTTTGAGTCATCTTTTTGATTCATTCATTTTGAGTGTCATCTGAATGATGCAAACTTTTAGAGTTTTTGTGTTTTTCAGGAGTTCAAGCAATGAACCCTGATCAATATATGAATAATGACCAACTCAAGCCAAATGCCCTATCATAATTTCTGAAAAGCAGCTGAAATCGTTAGATTTTATTGAAGTGATGTTATTTTATTATCAAAACGAACTTATTACAAATGTGTTTGAATGAATCACTTGCAGACAACTAGCAGCTCCTTATATAAAATGTTTGTCAGTCATTCCCTTATCGCTCACAATAAAACATTCATGCTGCTGGTTCTCTTTCCCCTGGAGAAGGCAGTACAGAGCTGGCCATGAGGCAGGTAGACAGGTCATTCATTCTCTTGCCCCTGACCTTCATTGATGGTGATTGGGAAAGCGGTTTTAATAGCACATCATTAAACTGGATAAAATCCTACCTTGAGGGAAGAGAACAAGTGGTTGACTTCAATGAAACCATGTCCTCGTCCCTCCCAGTGAACTGCGGGGTTCCCCAAGGAAGCATACTAGGGCTGTTACTGTTCCTTCTATACATTAACGACATGAATGCTGCCTGTAACTGTAAATTGTTCCTGTTCGCTGACGACTCAGCACTTCTGCTCTCTCAGGGCTCTTGCCGGAGCCCTCATTCAATGCCACTTTGTCTATACTTGCACCTCCTCGTTCTCCAACATCTCAATGTCACTAAAGGCTTTAACCCTCCCAAAACAAACTCATTTCACTACTTCTCGGTCTGGGGCCCATGACCCACCTTTTTCAACCCATTTTGCTAGCCTAGGATTGCTAAGGGTAGAAGACAGGGTTAAGCAATAAAACATTGGATTGGCTTTCCAAATAGTCAATGCGACTTTGCCCTCAATCAATGCCCTCCATGCTTGCATTAAAAAAAAAAGAAAAAAGTGAGTGAGTGACAGCCACAATACTAGAGGGAGCAACATCAACGATCTGGTAACACCCATCTATAAAACAAACATGGGTAAAATCTCCTTCTACAGCACTGCCACCCAGATGTGGAATGCCCTGACCCCATCCCTTAAGAAATGTGGATCACTGGCTTCCTTTAAAACAGGCCTGAAAATCCATCTTTCAGGAGACCAAAGGGGAGGTAAATATCACTTCTCCCTTAGACAGGTGATCACCCCCCCCCCCTTTTCCTACTCTGTACATACAGTATAGTGTTTTATATTTGTGATGATATTTGGTGTTATTTTTTATGTTACGTTGATGAATTTAATACATAGGACCCCAATGGAAACAAGACCGCAAGGACTTTTTTGGTATTATCCTTTTAGACCAAATATTTGACTGTACTCGTGCTGCTTGCATTTCTGTTTAATAAAGTATTCAATCAATCAAAATAGACCGGTAACAAGGCTAGTGAATCATTGTCTCGCCACCTTAACAACGGTAGCCGCATGATGTGACTAGCTCAGGTCCTTGCTGTTGTGAACCCACAGGAACCTGAAGCTGCTCACTTTCCTCTGCAGCCCTGATGATTTGAATGTGGGCATGTGCTTCATAGCTTCCTACAGATTCCTGTATTATATGGTGCATGCATGCAGTAGTGCGGGCGGCCGGGCGCCCTAGTGGCCATATTCTGGGTCAATAATGGGTCAATAATTCAAGTTTTTGAAGTGAAATGTAAATTGAAAGATTTCCCCTGAGAACGCGCGCACACACACACACACACACACACACACACACACACACACACACACACACACACACACACACACACACACACACACACACACACACACACACACACACACACCACACACAGGCACACAAACACACAAACTCGCCTTTTTGATTATAGTACTGGGATGGGATGGATGGCCTTTGGTACTTCCTCTCATTTTAAATCTTCTGTGTACAACCATATGAGCGGGACTGGCATACAAAACGATGCTCAGCCAATCATATCATATGACTGGACTAGCTCACAGGCTGCTCAGTGATAGGATTGAGCACACTTTAGTGATGATAATACAATCAGACACAATGCTGCGACAAAGACAAATATATTAATGCTTTACCTTTTATGGTTAAGTGTTGTATGTTGATAGATGATTAATTTGTGACAATAAACCATGGGCGTAATGTTTTTCACTTAAAAAAGACGGGAGAGCAGTTTATCGTGTGAGGACATTCCTTTTTTCTTCATTAAACCACATAACTCACAATGATAGCAAAACATCTCCCTCATGTCTGTCAAGTTCTCTACGGACTAAATTGTTTCATAATCAATGAGGCTCTGCTTTGAGTGCTGAACATTAGACCCCAACCACTATGCTGGAACTGTGATTTTGCTACCTGGATCTGATTGCAGAAATAAAGCAAATTAAATCACTAGCACCTTGAATTTCTGACCAATCACACACGTGTTTGCATTGGTGTTTTCTCCGGTGATGTGTGACTAATCTTGCAGGAGCCAGAAAGTGACGAAAAGAACTTAGGCAAGGGAATGCATTGGTTCATTTTCTCCACAAGTATGTCATTTTGTTCTTATGTCCTTGCCAAACTTCATTTCCACAAGAAATATGCTGCAGCCTTTATGATGAGCCAGTTTACACAGACAAATATGAGCTAGAGTTACAGCTTTTTGCACGTGGGAAACAGATGCGAGGCAGCATGGACCCACAGGCAATCTCATCCCTCTTGTTAAACGCCCTTTTAATATATTGTCAACTATTTCTACAATTATGTTTTCCTTTGAAATGAAGAATGTTGAAATCAGAACATATAAAAGCTAAAAACACATTAGTGAGTGTGAAATTTAAGCAATTCTGGAAAGAAAAGATATTGCAGCGTCCCAGGGTGTGCACTGGACAGGGGAGGCACTTCCCACCATGCCTTGGGGCGCACACACACACACACACATTTTGTTGTTATTTGCCATGGGAATGTGCTGAGAGGGGAATTTATGCGTTTTATTGTGTTATCATTTATTTTATACATGTACCATGAGGGATAGAGTTAATTGGGGAGCGCCCTCTCATTTCTGTGCTCAGCATTTGAGTGAGTAGGCTGTATAATGTAGACACATGTTTGTGTGGTGTTGCAATTAAAAGTGTTTCTATCAAAGGTTGTTGTCATTACTTTTTCGAGAGATCAAAACATTAGTCATCCTGAGTCATGAGTCAAATTAGATAAAATATAATATGGTACATGCAGTTACCAGCACATGGTAACCAGCACATAATAAATTATTTTATTGACTACTTTATCCCTGTGATTCCTTAAGTTAAAAAAATGTAATCCGAAATATCAACCATGATACATATTAAGGTGAGCCAATGGTGCATTGAAAGCCATATACCATAAGTCTTCCAACCCCCCAATCTTACCATAACATTTTATTCTAAAATGTAATGAGTAATCTACTCTTGACGATATAATAGGCTTACACACAGTGAAAAGGCTGTTGTTAATAGACTTCATTGATATTGCGAGGGAATTTCAATTGTAATAGCAGCACTGCAGCATCAAACACAGGACAGATACAGATAGAGGTGGAGAGACAAACTTCAAGAGCACAAAATAATAAGAAAAGAGGTGGTTGTTGTCAGTCCACTCTACAAACCCCTCCACCAGGGCATGTGTTCCTTCATGTTGTCATTCGTGATGTAGCTGGCAGTGCAGTGTCATCGGATAACTAATAGGAAGGGTGACAGCACATCTGACAGGCAGCTCTGCAGTATGTCTGACGTAGTAAACTAGGCAAACATTCAGCAAATTTACCAAATTCACACCTTCAAAGGGGGTGAATGTAACAGAGTTCCTCAACCTAAAGCCCAAAAGTCTAATATCTCCTCTGGCCAAGGGGGTTCCCTCTTGGCCGAGCCATAGATGTTCATCAAAGGTCAGGGCTTTAGTTTCTTGCTCAAGGGCACTTTCACCCAAAGCCAGGAGGAACTCAAAATGGGAACTTTCCATTTCCAAGATGCCTGCTCTGACTTCTGTGCCGCTGCCTCCCCCATGATGTGAATAAGGATCTGAATTTGTCTACTGTTTGATGACATTGCCAGGAATTCAGCCACACACTCTGCTGTGGGTATCCAAATGCACGCACACATGCACACACACCACGCATGCACGCACGCACGCACGCACGCGCACACACGCACACACACACACACACACACACACACACACACACACACACACACACACACACACACACACACACACACACACACACACACACACACACACACATCCTATTTTCTTCTTATCAGACAGGGTTTCTCTGTCAGTTAACAGTTTGAGATCCCAGCTGAACCAGTCTGATTAGCTTTGGATGTCTGCTTCTTTAATAACACAAGTTTGTTTAGAAAGCAGGTGTGTGTCCTTGCATGTCCTGTGACCTGTGGTATGATGCTGAAGGCTCTTCACTGCCCCCCACAGCACAGAACAGGCAGTATGGGGAAAACCCATAGCTGTATTTTCATGTACTGCATGGTGTTTGACCAAGCTTTAGATCAAGATATATCTGGGCTTGTGCTCTTTGTATTTGCCCACATATATGTGTATACGTGGAAAATGGTTTGCATTTGTCCCTTTATGCCCATATATGGAGATCCCTGATGTCATCAGTATATGCCCACATATGGGCATGCCCCCTTTTGTGCCCATATATGGAGTTGACTGATTTGTTTGTGCCTGATGCCATGATGACACATTTAGGTTAGACAACACACTCCATCTTTGGCCGTAGCGGCATTGGGAACTCCTTAAATTGTTTATGGCTGAGTCATAGTGACATGAGCGTGACGCCCACCGGCCACCCGGCCCGCCCGCAAGCCAATTTTAATATAGGATAGCTTTGGATATTTATCCTAAGCACTTACAATGTGTTTTACACACCTGTTAACCAACCTGTTCATGAGGAGCAGTAGAGGTTCAGTCTGTCTGTGTGTGAGAGTGAGTGTGAGTGTGAGTGTGAGTGTGAGTGTGAGTGTGAGTGTGCGTGTGCGCGTGCGCGTGCGTGTGCGTGTGTGGGTGTACGTGCGTGCGTGCTAAAAGGATAACACTTTTTTTATGACTGTTGGTAGGGCATTCCACATTTTGGTGGCATAGCAGAACGAATGTAACCCCTTGTTTGAGCCGAACGTGGGTTGAACAAACGGTAAAGACACACTGAACAAGTTTTGCTCCAAACATGGAAACAGGTTGTGATATAATGACTTGGTGCCATCTCTAGGATGTAAAACCCAAATTACAAAATTAGTCTTAGCTGAGAAACTAGCAATATTTCCAAGTTGATAATAAATGTTACTTACTTTTAATAGTTTAATAGTTGCACGGTGAAACAAATTGTGTCTCACATCCAGGCCTGGAATTTCGTCATTTTAGGGGCAAGGCCACTTGGCCTTTGGTGTTGTTCATTTTTTGAGGGCACAAAGGCCAAATGCCAGAGCAGGAAGACCATCAAATAAAACAAGAGTTTAGTCCATTGAAAGAATTTATTGAATTTAAGGGTTATGGATGATTTTAAATTTAATATGTAGACTATCTGCAGTGAAATAAATACATTATGGTATTTAAAATCTGATCTATGCTCAGCCCTGCACCAATCAAAGTTACTGGATTGGTTTAAAGATGGGGACTCAGGGGAGTTAAGAATTCAGAATCTCAACAAAAGACACTGGAAAGAAAGAAAGTGGTGCAGTCAGCTGGGGCATTAAGGCCACTGTGGCCTCAGGGCATGCATTTTTTTGAGGGGCCAAACTGAGGCCAAACTGAGGACAGCCATGGCCCCTGAATGGAAACCCTGCTCACTTCTGTACATTTTGTCTTCAGGGAGCTGTGTTTTATGGATTTGTACACATCCGCTTTGAGTTTGACCTGTGTAGTATTACATTTGAACTCGTTCTCTTTGTGTGTCTGTGTGTTCTCACACTGACATGTAGTCAGTGGTGGAAAGACTTATATCATGTCTTATGTCTTGTCTTATGTCATACAACGGGGAGATTATCCACCGTGCAGCTAACAGCACCTTGCCCACAAATAAAAGAATGGTTGCAAGTAGCTCAGAGATACATGGAACCATTCTGTTATCTGGGCAAGGGGCTGTGAGCTCAGTGGTTCTCAACCTGTGGGCTGGGGCCCACTGGTGGGCCGTGAGGATATTGCAAGTGGGCCCCCAAATAAATGGCAATAAATGATTTTAATGATAAAATAAACTTAATATGAAAAATAATTATGTTCCATTGATCCAAGCGGATACCCAATCATTAAAATAAACAGGCTCTGAAAATGCTTGTGTCATTCAAGTGCGCTGGGCCCTAATCCAGAAAAGGTTGAGAACCACTGCGTTACCACAGTGATTTATCTCCCCCCTGTGTCAAGTCCCATAAACTACAGAGAGGAGGAGAGAAAGGTAAGAGAAGCTATGTTTACATACACATGTGTATAGTAGGCTACTGTACATGTGTATGTTTCTAGAGGGACCAATTACAGATATGATTTTTTATTTTAGTGCACACAAAGCTCAAAACATTGGCTGCTCAAAGACTGCCAGCTTATTTTAACACAGAAAGTTAAGTGAATAAAGTCTTACAACATTTGAACTGAACCGAGACATTTCACAATCAGCACTGCTGGTCTAGTTTCACCTCAGAGGTTGTGCTACGTGTTTAAGATGCATGTAAACAGGGACTTCAACTCTGGACTCTAAGATTAAAAACCGGATTCTTGTTGTCCACAAACCAAGCTCTCTGTTTACTATACACCCAGTGGTCTTGAAGAAAACATAAATAAAAATATAGCTGCAAGCAGCAATGAGCGGTTTCGAGAATAATGGCAGACTGGCAGACTGTGACAGAGTGGCAGACTGGCAGACTGGCAGACTTTGACAGAGTGGCAGACTGGCAGACTGGCAGACTGTGACAGAGTGGCAGAGTGGCAGACTGGCAGACTGTGACAGACTGTGGCAGACTGGCAGACTGGCAGACAGACAGACAGACAGACAGACAGTGACAGAGTGACAGACTGGCAGACTGGCAGACTGTGACAGACTGGCAGACTGGCAGACTGTGACAGAGTGGCAGACAGACAAACAGACAGACTGTGACAGAGTGGCAGAGTGGCAGACTGGCAGACAGACAGACAGTGACAGAGTGGCAGACTGGCAGACTGGCAGACAGACAGACTGTGGCAGACTGGCAGACAGACAGACAGTGGCAGACTGGCAGACAGACAGACAGACTGTGACAGAGTGGCAGACTGGCAGACAGACAGACAGTGACAGAGTGGCAGACTGGCAGACAGACAGACAGTGACAGAGTGGCAGACTGGCAGACAGACAGACTGTGACAGAGTGACAAAGTGACAGAGTGGCAGACTGGCAGACAGACAGACAGACAGACAGACAGACAGTGACAGAGTGGCAGACAGACAGACAGTGACAGAGTGGCAGACTGGCAGACAGACAGACAGTGACAGAGTGGGAGAGAGAGAGAGAGAGAGAGAGAGAGAGAGAGAGAGAGAGAGAGAGAGAGAGAGAGAGAGAGAGAGAGAGAGAGAGAGAGAGAGAGAGAGGCAGTGAGAAAGAGAGGCAGTAAGAGAGAGAGCGAGAGAGAAGAAGTGAACATGCATTAATTAACAAAGTCATGATTTTTGTTCAGTAAATTATATTTGGACCGGTTAAATTGGGGTTTGAACCAGGGACCTATAGACTTGTGGGTAGACAGTGTAAAGGATAAGGATAATTCCAGGTCCGTTCATGAAAGTCCTTGCGGTCTTGTTTCCAATGAGGGCCTGTGAGCAATCAGGGGTTAAGAGTCTTGCTCAGGGACACATTTCATTTCATCGACACATTTGCTGGCCTGGCCTGGATTCGTACCTGGGGCAACCACGGCCTCTGGCTCCCTAGGTGGGCTCACTAACCACTCAGCTATGGCCACAGTACAGACTGAGCCATTGGATAGACAGAATTGGATTTCATATGTGGTAAGTTATCATACAGCATGGGTTGCTTATTATATACATACAAGCTCATAACGCGTCACATTGTAGATCGGCTGTATGTGGTTACTGTAGGTGTTGTATTAATAATTACATCTGCAAAGTAACAAGTAACTAAAGCTGTCATCTGCTGTAATTGGAGTAGAGTAGAGTAGTAAAGTAAAAGTACCTAAAAATTGTACTGTGCATGTGGCAGGTGTGATTGGTGATGAGTGAGAGCAGGTGAGAGGGGTGGATCCAATCCATGGGAATAGGGGGAATTCCAAATGATGATCACCTCAACGCATTGTTGGGGACAGGGATCGAACCAGCGACCTATGGATTCACAGGCTGCCTCTCTTCTCATTGAGCTAAAGATATGGCCTCCCTGATGGTGTCTGTTGATATCTATAGGTTTTTCCGTCCTATAGGTTCTTCCGGTGTGAGATTGTAGATCAGCTATTTTCACAAGAAAGTATGTCATACATAAAAAACAACTAACAACAACAACTAACAATTGCATGTTTATTCATTGATACAGTCATGTTGTGTGTAATGCAATTGAGTTGAGGTCTGCATGAGGTGTGATTTGAACCGGCGACCCTCTGGTATCAAGGCAGATGATTAAGCCATTGGGCCAACAGACCCGAACTGATGAAAAGGGAGTTCACACACATGACACACTTTCACGCAAATTGCTCAGAAATACTGGATTTAAATGTTTTTCAAACTGCTCAAAATTGCAGACAATCTAAGGGCGGAGTTTACTGGTTAACAATTGCACATGCATTCATTGATACAGTCATGTTGTGTGCAATGCAATTATAATGAATTCTACATGACGTGGGATTCGCACCAGGAACCCTGTGTTTTCAAGGCAGATGATTAAGCCATTGGGCCAACAGACCTGTACTAGTGAAAAGGGAGTTCACACACATGACACACTTTCACGCAAATTGCTCAGAAATCCTTGGTTTAAATGTTTTTCAAACTGCTCAATATATTTCGGAATGGAAACTAGTGGAAAATAGTCGATCTACAAGCTCACAACGCGTTGCTATCTAAAAAGGTGTGAGATTGTAGATCGGCTATTTTCACAAGAAAGTATGTCATACATAAAAAACAACTACTCTCAAAAGCATTTCGTGTTATTGTCTAAACATTGCACATGTCTGAATTAACAGGGTCATGTTTTGTACAATGCAATTTAAATGTGAACTGTAATAAGTGGGATTCGAACCAGGGACCTTCGGCACATAAGACTCACACTCTACTGGTGGAGCTATCTAATACAGAGTCTTAGACAGTGAAAAGGGAGAATCCAACAAAACAAAACAAAAGCGCGAATGAAGTACGTCAAACATTGAAAATAACTACTTTCAAGTATGCATTTCTCGTCATCTTTAACAATTGCACATGTATTCATTGATATAGTCATGTTGTGTGCAATGCAATTATAATGAAGTCTACCTGAGGTGGGATTCGAACCGGATACCCTATGGTTTCAAGGCAGATGATTAAGCGATCAAGCTATTGAACCAACACACCTGAACCTGTGAAAAAGGGCCTCAAACATGTATTTGACACAGTTTCATGCAAATTGCTCAGAAATCCTGGATTTAAATGTTTTTCAAACTGCTCAAAATTGCAGACAATCTAAGGGCAGAGCTTACTGGTCAAAGTGATACATGTGTTCCTCATGAGTCAAGGCACATGTGTAAGCAGGTTTAACGGCTGTCGGCCAAACGAGGCATGGCTTTTGCCTGTTTAAAGTTTGCATTTTCAAAAAATTGCTATAGCGCCCCCCTTTGACCAATTGGAGTAAGATTGGTTTCAGTGATACTTGGAAGGACCCTCTACAATATTGCAAAGTGTCAAACAAATGTGAGTCTGCATGTATGTGTTAGGGGCAGATGAATAATTTAAAAAAAGCTGCAATTTTCATTGGCTTATAAAAGCTTAACGTTTTCACTTATGGAAAATCCGCTTGGTTACGTCTGTCGGCATTGGTCCAAAGTTCATGTGTATACAGTTTCGTACAGATTGCTCATAAATCCCAGGAGGAGTAGGCTTTTTACTGCTTTTTACTGCTTTTCATAGAATTCGAAATGGTGGGAGATCTAAAGGTCAGAGGTCAAAAGTCAAACAGTGAAAGTTGTTAGGCATGAGGAGACGCATGTGTGTATCGAAGTTTCATGGCTGTAGGTCGAACAGGGCATGAGCTGTACCTGTTCAAAGTTGGCATTTTCAATTGAGTGCTACAGCGCCACCCTTTGGCCAATGGTTGTGAGTTTCGGGTTTTCGCCGTTTGGCATAGCCCTCTACCATATTGCCGAATTTCATAAGAAGTGACCAGGCGGTTAGGCCAGAACTGGCAAAAACGGCGGAAGAATAATAATAATAGTGAAAGTGTAGAGATGTAATAGCTTTCGAAGCCTGATGGCTCTCGAAACCTAATGAAAGTGTAGAGATGTAATAGGGTTCGAAGCCTGATAGGCTCTCGAAACCTAATAATAGTGAAAGTGTAGAGATGTAATAGCTTTCGAAGCCTGATGGCTCTCGAAACCTAATTAAGTCTACCTGAAGTGGGATTCGAACCGGCTACCCTATGGTTTCAAGGCAGATGATTAAGCGATCAAGCTATTGAACCAACACACCTGAACCTGTGAAAAAGGGCCTCAAACATGTATTTGACACAGTTTCATGCAAATTGCTCAGAAATCCTGGATTTAAATGTTTTTCAAACTGCTCAAAATTGCAGACAATCTAAGGGCAGAGCTTACTGGTCAAAGTGATACATGTGTTCCTCATGAGTCAAGGCACATGTGTAAGCAGGTTTAACGGCTGTCGGCCAAACGAGGCATGACTTTTGCCTGTTTAAAGTTTGCATTTTCAAAAAATTGCTATAGCGCCCCCCTTTGACCAATTGGAGTAAGATTGGTTTCAGTGATACTTGGAAGGACCCTCTACAATATTGCAAAGTGTCAAACAAATGTGAGTCTGCATGTATGTGTTAGGGGCAGATGAATAATTTAAAAAAAGCTGCAATTTTCATTGGCTTATAAAAGCTTAACGTTTTCACTTATGGAAAATCCGCTAAGTTACGTTTGTCGGCATTGGTCCAAAGTTCATGTGTATACAGTTTCGTACAGATTGCTCATAAATCCCAGGAGAAGTGATTTTTTTACTGCTTTTTACTGCTTTTCATAGAATTCGAAATGGTGGGAGATCTAAAGGTCAGAGGTCAAAAGTCAGAGTGTGAAAGTTGTTAGGCATGAGGAGACGCATGTGTGCATCGAAGTTTCATGGCTGTGGGTCAAACAGGGCATGAGTTGTACCTGTTCAAAGTTGGCATATTTCAATTGAGTGCTACAGCGCCACCCTTTGGCCAATGTTTGTGAGTTTCGGGTTTTCGCCGTTTGGCATAGCCCTCTACCATATTGCCGAATTTCATAAAAAGTGACCAGGCGGTTAGGCCAGAACTGGCAAAACCGGCGGAAGAATAATAATAATGAAAGTGTAGAGATGTAATAGCTTTCGAAGCCTTACAGGCTCTCGAAACCTAACGAGCAGACGGGCATGCAAAATTTTGTTTTGTTAATCAAATTGGGTTGATCCCCAAAGAGAGAAAGGCAGGCTCAATATACTGTAGGTCCAGATCAGAGCTGTATGTGATTCATACAGTATTATACGTATATTGTCACTTTATGTATCTACAGTACTTGTGTGTGTGTGTGTGTGTGTGTGTGTGTGTGTGTGTGTGTGTGTGTGTGTGTGTGTGTGTGTGTGTGTGTGTGCGTGTGCGTGCGTGCGTGCGTGCGTGCGTGCGTGTGAGCGTGCGTGTGCGTGCGTGCGTGTGTGTGTGTGCATTCCTGGTTATTGTGTACGTATTTCTATGAGTAATCATTTAAACCTCTCCTGTTGCATTCTCTTCTTCTTTGAGTCCTTAGCCATCTCATATGTCATTCTGCCCATTTCGAGCACAGGCCACAGCTGATCTTCTGGGCTGCACCAAGGGGCATCGGCACATTCCAGCAGGTGGTACATGGTCTGCACGCCCCCCGGCCGCCCGGCCCGCCCGCCCGCCCTTAAGCCAATTTTAATATAGGATAGCTTTGGATATTTATCCTAAGCACTTACAATGTGTTTTACACACCTGTTCACCAACCTGTTCATGAGGAGCAGTAGAGGTTCAGTATGTGTGTGAGTGTGCGTGTGCGTGTGTGGGTGTACGTGCGTGCGTGCGTGCGTGCGTGCTAAAAGGATAACACAAAAAGCCCTAAGGGCTTATTTCCATTGTGGTTTTGAAGGAGGTAAGGAGTCACACTTTTTTTATGACTGTTGGTAGGGCATTCCACATTTTGGTGGCATAGCAGAACGAATGTAACCCCTTGTTTGAGCCGAACGTGGGTTGAAACGGTAAAGACACACTGAACAAGTTTTGCTCCAAACATGGAAACAGGTTGTGATATAATGACTTGGTGCCATCTCTAGGATGAAAAACCCAAATTACAACATTAGTCTTAGCTGAGAAATTAGCTATATTTCCAAGTTGATAATAAATGTTACTTACTTTTAATAGTTTAATAGTTGCACGGTGAAACAAATTGTGTCTCACATCCAGGCCTGGAATTTCGTCATTTTAGGGGCAAGGCCACTTGGCCTTTGGTGTTGTTCATTTTTTGAGGGCACAAAGGCCAAATGCCAGAGCAGGAAGACCATCAAATAAAACAAGAGTTTAGTCCACTGAAAGAATGTATTGAATTTAAGGGTTATGGATGATTTTAAATTTAATATGTAGACTATCTGCAGTGAAATAAATACATTATGGCATTTACAATCTGATCCATGCTCAGCCCTGCACCAATCAAAGTTACTGGATTGGTTTAAAGATGGGGACTCAAGAATTCAGAATCTCAACAAAAGACACTGGAAAGAAAGAAAGTGGTGCAGTCAGCTGGGGCATTAAGGCCACTGTGGCCTCAGGGCATGCATTTTTTGAGGGGCCAAACTGAGGGTCAACGACAGCCATGGCCCCTTAATGGAAACCCTGCTCACTTCTGTACATTTTGTCTTCAGGGAGCTGTGTTTTATGGATTTGTACACATCCGCTTTGAGTTTGACCTGTGTAGTATTACATTTGAACTCGTTCTCTTTGTGTGTCTGTGTGTTCTCACACTGACATGTAGTCAGTGGTGGAAAGACTTATATCATGTCTTATGTCTTGTCTTATGTCATACAACGGGGAGATTATCCACCGTGCAGCTAACAGCACCTTGCCCACAAATAAAAGAATGGTTGCAAGTAGCTCAGAGATACATGGAACCATTCTGTTATTTGGGCAAGGGGCTGTGAGCTCAGTGGTTCTCAACCTGTGGGCTGGTGGGCCGTGAGGATATTGCAAGTGGGCCCCCAAATAAATGGCAAATGATTTTAATGAGCCATTAGCCTTCAATGAAAGTATCAGCACAGGGGAAAAAGTCCCAATCATGCTCTGAAAACAAACTTCCAGCCAAGCGTGTGGCAAACAAAAGTTGTGAGTTTAATCAGATAATGTAATTATAATTAGACATTAAAATCCATGTAACATATCAAATCACTTACAATTTTCTACAGCTGGAGCAGAGAGAGGCACAGGTGGAGCAGAAAAAGAAAGGATAAGCTCTGGGAGAGATGGAGGCAGCTGCCTGTTCCAAAAGCTGGAGCGGAGACAGAAACAGTTACGGCAGATACACTGGGAGAAGCAATATTTAAAAGCCTTGGAAAACTATATGTATAGCTGATTTCTAATAATGAAAGCTCTGCAAGCAACATGCTTGGCTGATGGCTGTGTATGTGAGTTTAGGCCTATAAGCTTATTCTTTTTGTTCTTTTTGTGTTGACACTTCTATTTGTTTGTTACAAGGAGCATTATGCAAATCTAGTTCTGTTGGGAGGACATTAAATCCAAGGGCCAACATTGTGTTTCTTGATAACTATCAAAACTGTTCCAATTCAAGATCTTGAATGCACTTTTTCTTAATCATGTACTGCTTATAAACATTCATGAGTCATGACCCAAAATGAATTACGTCCTATAGCAGATAAAAAGGGAAGTGATAAATATGTCCCATAGCGTACTGCAGTTCACATTATGAAAGGGGTCATCATCTTTATGTGAAATTTGTGTAGGCTTGTGTTGCTAAATTTCATTAAACTCAAAGAGGTGCAAAATGTCTCTGTCCATCTATGAATAACAAGAACTCGAACACCATCTATTCAATGCTCGGCAACCAGTGACTAGCAAGTTTGATTGTGCTGATTGTGCATTTTGAGGATCAGCGAATGGAGACCACAAGGTAGCAATGCGCAGCACCACTTTTGGTCAGTCATCTTATTCAGTGAAAGGGATACACTTGTGGAATGCCCTACCAACTGAAATAAAAAAACTAACTGATCTCAAAATATTTAATGAAAAGGTTAAATACTGGCTGAAATCAAACCAAAGCTGTGAACACTAATGTTAGGCACGTTTTTAAACGTAAATGTCACTGCTTTCATTAATGTAATTTGGGAATGTTATTGTACTTGTTTAGATTAGAGCTTCATGCATGTCCTTTTTGTAACAGAACTTTTTAGGTAGACATTTATATAGAAAGGTCTAACCAGGGAGTGGGGTCGCAAATTAGCCTTGGCTATAAACCCCTTGTACAATTGCAACGGTTTCATGTTTTTATAACTGATTCATTGTTTTTTGTATTGTCCCTGTCAAATAAACATATAAATAAAAATAAAAAAATGTATTGTCAAATAAAATGCTCAAACAAAGTGTAGTTAAACATTTTATTGCAGCAAAACCTCATCTTCAATAAAGTAACAATGCCCTTCAGCACCATGGATAGTGCCCAAGATTATCAAAAAGATAGAAGACAACTCAATGTAACCCCTTTCAAACATGGCATAATGGAGTAAATTTTAGGTAAAGGGTTTCCAAAATCTCCAAAAGATGTCTTTAAAAAAATTGAAAAATGTACTAACAATTCTAAAAGTTGAAAAATAGATTCATGAAAAACAACCCATTTCTTTCTGCCCCATACAGTCTCTTCAGCTGTCACTTTCACTGGGCAAGAAGGGTAGAGCCTAGATCACCATTGGCAGTATGACACCGCCCACTTCCTTCTTGTCTCGTTCTTGCATTCTGCCAATAGCAAGCAGGTAGGGTAAGGATTGGCAGATCATATTTATCATTAAATTATACGCTGTTTACACTTGATGCAGATGAAGAAGTCTCTCTTTCTGCAGTGGTCGCTCTCTGCGACTGTCTCCGCTGAAGAGGTGTTTCTTTCGGCACCAGTTCCTTCTCTTTCTTTTCCAGTTTTATCTCATTGTTGTCCAGCCCTCTCTCTATCTGCTCTAGTCGTCGTCTTCTCTTCGCCACCTGTGTCTCCATCTTCTCCAACTGTCTCTCCCTTTTGTCCAACTCTCTCTCTCTCTTCTCCAGCTGCTTCCATTCCTTAGGTAGCAATTTCTTGTCAGGGCCTCCGGCTGAAAGCTTTTGCTTCTTCTTTGGTGTTGCTGTGGGCTTGCAGTGTTTCCAGCGATTCCATCCACTCATTTTCACAAGCTGTTCTAAGGCTTTGGTAATTGGAGGTGTTTTAATAGCTCTCGATGGGGGCGTGGCTTTTACCCCCCCTAACAAAGAGGCTTCATAAAGGCATGACATTAGTTTAATGTTGCAAATGTTGTGCTTTCTTAAATGTGTCTATGCAAGTGAGAAGAGAAACTGATTATTTCGCCTCAGTCGCCTGGATAAAATGCATAGGAAATGATTATTATTATAGACTGATGAATGATAGACATTCAAAATGCAGTGATCAACCTAATGGTCAACAGGTGTCTGGCACCTGATCACATGGATGGATAGAGACAGAGACCATTTTCACTGAAGAGTTTCAGCAACAATAGAAACGTCATGAACACGCGCGCGCGCGCGCACGCACGCACACACACACACACACACACACACACACACACACACACACACACACACACACACACACACACACACACACACACACACACACACACACACACACACACACACACACACACACACACACACACACACACACACACACACACACACACACACACACACACAGACAGATAGACAATTATTTTCACAGTCTGTACACTTCCCTTGCTATACATGAATACACATACACGAATAATGAAAAGGACTTGAGAATACCTTATGCAATGGTGCCATCTGCTGTACACTGGACGCATTACCATTCTGCACAGAACTGAGTGGGAATGTGTGTTGTGTGTATATGGTTTATCTGTGTGAAAAGTGAAAACCAATTCATGTATAGGCTATCACAAACAAATAAAAAGGGTGTAGAAACTCATTCAATAGAGTATTTCTGAATTATTTCTTTCTTCCGAAAGCTTGTGATCGGTTAATGTCGGCACACAACGGGGGACAAAACGGGTGCCCGCCCCTCTGCTCCGGCGCCGGTGACGTCAGCGCTGCGCCGCCTCAGTCAGTCTGCGCTGCTGGTTGACGGAAGGAAGAAGGTATAACAATATGTTCATTTGTCCTGTCATGTTTTCTACACATTTAACGTACTGATCTGCAATTATAGTATTTGAGCTTGTGAATATGCAGACACATATTTAAATATCAACTTTAAATGCACTTTTTCAAGTTTCATAGTAGACGTGTGTTAAGTTTCATGATTTCAGTTGTTTATTTTGATGTAGGTCTACAGGTATGTGGATTGTTTGTTCTTTTATTTTGATTGTTGGTTGTGTTTGGCATATTGGTGCGCTGTATGTGGTATTTTCATGTCGTTAGTTAGTCAGAAGAAGCTTTTTGCTGTTAATGTTCCCCCTTGGATTACTGCTTGGGGATGGGAGTTGTGGGGGGGTTTGAAATACAGGGGGCTGAGCTCAAGTATTTGGATACTTGAGCTCAGCCCCCTGTAGGCCTATTTCAAACTTTGCATCATGGGGCACTACATTACCTGATTTTAAAAGGTCAACATTATACATCTGCTGCACTCTGCAAACATTACATTGATCTAATTTACATGTTTTATTTTTATATGGACAATTACTTGCAGAGAATCCTCAAATCAATGGCACTTAATACTTAATTGTTGTTTATTGCTGTAATATTTAGCAGTTTATGTTGCACAAATATGAATCATATCACGTGTCCGGGTAGCTCAGTCGGTAAAGCTCTCGACTTTGGACTACAAGGTCATGGGTTCGATCCCGCACACCGCCAACTCAGCCCATGAGTATTATAACTTGGGTGTGGCTACTGACTAGTCATGCGGAACGTATGGAGCTGATGGTATGTGTGGTGCTCCACCTCAGCAATCCATCTCCCATGGGTCTAGTGCATTGTAACAGGGACAGACTCCTGCGTTATCGGCTGATACCGACAATAAGCCTCTCCCGACTAACTTGTTCGCCCGATGGCAGATTGGACTGACACTGCTATTTGCCACACTTGTCCGTACACCCATTTAACCAATATCTGTGAACTTAAGTATTTCACAAAGCAGGATTATCAAGTTAGCTAGATAACTTAAAAAGCGTTATGAAATATTATTATCAATCATCATCAACATACATAACTAACATAGCAATCTTGGGAAAATTCAAATTGATTCCCAAATTAAATTGAAACAAATACTGGCTGATAATTTGGTGGTCTGAAAGCGCTATAACTAACATTAAAAAACATATTTTGTTTATTTAATTAAAGAGTACAGTCTAGACCTGCTCTTTGTGAAAAGTGCTGGTAACTAAATTGGACAGTGGGTGCACTACTATATTAGTCATCATGCAAAGTGTACTATAGATCAGTGGTTCTCAACACGTGGGTCGGGATCTCCAGGGGGGTCCCCAAATGATTTTGGGGGTGTCCCCAGATAATTTTTGCATAATGTGCAACATTGTTTTAACTGTAAACAAACCATCTAAATGTGACTATAAAACGGGACCTTTTTGATACCTATAAAATAAAATTAAATAATAAGACCATTAATGCGTCAAACGTAATCAGCAAACTATACTATAACAAATGGCCAAACATTGGCCAAATTCTCAAATATTACCTAAGAAAGAGGCAAACATTTTGAAAATAGTTGATTTACAAGCACACAGCACCTCGCAGTGCGAGGCGTTGAACTGAGTCAAACTAAATCAACTCCTACAATCTGTGGAACCGAGTCAAACTAAATAAACTCCCACAATTTTGCAAGTGCTTGTCAGGGTGGGGGGGTTCCCAGTTAAAATATGATTATTTTGGGGGGTCACGTCTGAAAAGGTTGAGAACCACTGCTATAGATCATCATGTGAGTTTGTGCTGGAGGAGGAGGGTTTTGTTGTGTTATCTGAGGGAGACAGCATGTAGACTGCATTTCATTGAGACTGCATATCTGAGATTTCTGTTCTTTTTTTGTACAGACAACCACCATTCTGCTGCCAGTAAAAGGGGGAAGCAACCAGCAGCCGTTTGTCTTCCGGGTCATTTCACAACCCAGATCTCACAGAGGTTAAAGGGTGTTCAGCCAGCCAGATAAAAGACTGTCCATTACACATATCAACGTACCGTATCAAAGAGAACTCTCTCGGAATGTATCTTCACAGACACAGTATAAACACAGAGTAGACTGCTATAGTTGATGAAAATGAGTGAGCCACCGAAAAAAAAGAGGTGTGTTCAAAGAAATTGTAATAGTTTTGTAGAGAGGCCTCGGCCCACACCAGCATCCCTACCAGAAGAAGGTCTGCTGTCAGATTTGGAAAAAGAAGCACCACCAGCACCACCACCACCAATACTGGAGGAGAGAGAAGAGGAGTCCCAGCAGGCCCCTGTTTCCGCTGTGTCTGCTCCTACGGAGTGTATGGATACCTGCTGCCAGGAAACAGAATCCCTCACCCCAGTTCAGCCAGTTATTGCCAAGAAGGAAACTGGCAGGTGTTATGGAAATAATGTGGAGCGCTATTGTAACCAAGACTGGTACGCAAGTCGAGACTGGCTTGTGTTGTGCAGCACTCGAAAGCGGCTGATATGTCACGTTTGCCGCTTTGCCGCGTCTCGCAACCTAATCACGTTCTCCAATAGCGGCGAGGATAGCTTCTCCACTACGGGTGTAGGCAATTGGAAGAAATGCCCCCAAATCCTGGACAGGCATGCGAAAAGTTTGAAACACAAGATGGCTGTTAAGAAGAGGCGTTCCTACACACGACCATTTCCAGAGCAAGCTCCGCTGTCAGACGAGGAGGAAGAGGCACCATCACCACCACTGGAGGAGAGCGAAGAGGAGTCTCCTGTTTACACTACATGTGGTTCTACGGTGTGTATGGATACCTGCTGCCAGGAAACCGAATTCCTCTCCCCAGCTCAGCCATTTATTACTAAGAAGGAAACTGCCAGGGCTTATGGAACTAAAGTGGAGCGCTATTGTAACCCAGAATGGTACACAAGTCGAGACTGGCTTGTGTTGTGCAGTACTCGAAAGCGGCTGATATGTCACGTTTGCCGTTTTGCCGCATCTCACAACTTAATAAAGCTCTCAAAATGCGGCGAGGAAAACTTCTTGACTGCAGGTGTAAACAATTGGAAAAAATGCCCCCAGATCCTGGACACGCACGAGAAAAGTTTGAAACACCAGGAGGCTGTGCAGAAGAGGCTTTCCTACAAACTGCAGACATCCATTAAGCCGGTAGATCTGTCTGCTGAACAGAGCCATAGGCAAGAGGGCATCCTGCAGCAACTCCACTGTCTGCGCTTTCTTGTGAGGCAAGGCCTCACTATCAGGGGGCATGACGATAAGGAGTCAAACTTCCGTCAGCTGACTAGCTTAGTGACAAGAAAAAACAAAGTGCTGGAAAGTTTCATGGCCACAGGTAAATACTTCTCCCATGATATCCTGAACGAACTGCTACAGCACATGTATCGGGTCTCGTTCAATGCGCTGCTGGCCACTATCAGAGGTGCAAGACATTATGCCATAGTTGTGGATGAGACCAGGGACGTAAGTGGTAAAGAGCAGCTGTCCTTTTCACTTCGATGGGTCTCAGGGGACTACACTGTGCATGAAGACTTCATCGGGATGCATGAATGCCCAGACGCTGATGCTCAGTCCATAATGCACACAATCGAGGACGTTCTGTGCCGGTGTGGTCTCGATATTATGGATATGCGGGGCCAGACCTATGACGGTGCATCTGTGCTGCGGGGGCAAATGTCAGCGGTGGCCAACCAAGTTAAGGAGAAAAATCCAAAAGCCCTTTCCATCCACAGCATGAGTCACAGCCTCAACTTGATTCTCCAAGAGGTTGCATCCAAGTGTCCAATGGTTAGGGGGGCCCTATCGCTCGTTCACGACATTCACAAGATGATTGCCTCTTCACCGAAAAGGCTGGATATCTTTGCGAAAATGCGTGTCTCTCTCTCCTCCATAAAGCCTGTCGATGTAGGCAGTCTGAAACCCATCTGCCCTGCTCGTTGGACCTGCAGAATATCAGCTGTGAAATCCCTACTGGATAACTATGAGGGTGTGTATTATACACTGGATGAGATGATAAATGCAGGGGTTATGACAGAGGCCGTCAAAAAGGCCCCTGGGGTGAAGGCACTGATGACCCAGTTTGAAGTCCACCTGGGCTTGAAGGTTTTCCTCCACCTGTTCTCCTCTGCTGAGAAGGTGGCACGTGCCCTTCAGACTAAGGACATAATAAGCACAGAAACTGTGCAGTCCAATGTGAACATGCTCAGTGCGCACTATCGGGGAATGAGGTCAGAAGCATTCTTTCATGAAATTTATGAAAGCGCAAAAACAGCACTGACCCAAGCTCCCACCCTGCCTCCAATACAACGACCGTCTTGCCGCTATGAAGATTTTGTCGCGCCATATGCATTGCTAAACCCAGAAGAGCTATACAGGAGCCGGTTCTTTGAGGTGCTCGACCAGTTGACTTCTGAACTGGCCAGTAGATTTGACCAGCCCACCCTGCATCTCCTGTCTCACATCGAAAATCTCCTGCTCGCTGCTGTCAACAGGTGAGAGTATTATTTTCTGTTGTTCATGGCTTTGTACTGTATGTCTACTGTTTGTAGTAAGCACTTGGTTTATTTTAAGAACAGATAAGAAATTTGAAATCTTTTTAGATTATTATTTTTGTCAAAAAGGTCCCTACACACTGCTAGTTAATTGTTTTACTATTAATTCACCTACATTTTAACTGCTTGTTTGTCATTGGTATGCCCACACAGAGCACGAATATTATGCTTATTAAAGTGAAGTAATTCATTTTTGAAAGGTCGATTTTTCACGGATAATAAAAGCATCAACCTATATGAATGAGGCATCACCAAATTAATTGTTTGATGTGAAATATTCACCTTGTTCATTACATTTGTCACGCTCCCGGTGTGTACGGACCTTTTAGGCTTATAATTAGCAACATTATTGTTATGAACAGTTATTATTGCTATGGACATTGAAATGGATGAGTATACTGTACTATGCACTACCTCTCTTATATGTTGCTATTATCATCCTATAATTATGCCTATTATTGTTTTAACAGGTCAGATGAAGGGCCAGTGGAAATCCCCTACGATGTTGTCGTTCATTGTATTGGAGACGTGGACATGGCAAAGCTCTGCACACAGCTGACAATGCTCCCAAGCCTTTTGACTGACCACAACAGGACAAGTGAGCACTTCACAAGCGTAACCAAGATAGCATCACTGGTCGATGTGCTGGCAGCAGCGGGAGATGCAGCAGAACGTTTTAGTGAGGTCGACAAGCTACTGCGGCTCTACCTAATGGTGCCGATGACGAATGCTACTGCTGAACGGAGTTCCTCAAGCCTCCGTCAGCTGCAAAACTGTTCTGCAATGATGACCGAAAAACGCCTCAACCACTTACTTTTCATGCACATCCACAAAAAGTTGACCGATGAGTTGGACATGAACGAGGTTTTGAAAAGCTTTTGTTTTGGGAATGACAGGCGAATCCAGTACTTTGGGCAATAGGGGAATAACTGTAACTGTCTGCTATTTTTTTTAAATCGTGAGCATTTTTGCAATGCTTTTAATTTATATATTTTTAAAGCGAACATTTGTAACTCAGATCTTTGCTTCAGGAGGTCCCTGTAACAAAATATTTTACAAATGTTCGCTTTATAAAATATATATTCAAAGATTAGCAAAATATTTCACGATTTAAAAAAAATAGCAGATCTACAAACTCATAGAGTGGCACTCGGTGCTGCGCTATGAGCTTGTATATCTGCTCTTTTTGAATAGCCTAAGAAATCTAAAATGACAGTGATCCATTCCCGGATTGAATGGGTTAAGTGGTACAGATTGGTGGGCCGCGAACGCTTTCCTAACTTTCAAGTGGGCCAGAAAAGATTGAGAACCACTGCTATAGCCCATCTCCTCCACTCTCTCTCTCTCACTGGCTCATGATCAACGAGGTGCATTGTTGGCATTCAAGGTACAACATTTACAGTACATTTACAACAGATGAATTTTGCCCTCCCTAATGGTTCCTAGAAAACAAGATGCTCTATCAAGAATACATAATACTCAGGATTTGCACAATTTCTGAGTTCAAAATACGTCTTTGGAGGAAAAATAAATATCGGTGTGATACTGTATATATTTTTTGTACTCTACTAACTACATTTGAAGTGCACACAGTAACAGCTTCCCTCCCTATTGTGATGAGAACAAAATGAGTCATCAAAAATGTGTATGTGTCCATAGGTAATTATTATATTCTCCAACTACTCGCTAAAGTGGGTCATTAACACATCCCAGGATTAATTGCCTGTAAATGGCTTGAAGACTGGTGAAGTTATGGCCTTCTATATTCCCATATTTCCTGTCCTTTTATGCCTCCCGTGTGGGCGTGTGTGTGTGTAATATATATCTATATACCTGTATATGTCGTTGCTGTGTCAGAATCCTCTTATTACCTTTTAACTCATTGAGTGCCATTGTGCCACGTGTTTGACGTGTTTTTGAAAAAAATGTAAAAGAAAAATCTTCAGATATCCTTATTTGAAGATTTGCAGCTCCACCCACTCCTTGTTTAACTTATAAATGAAAAAGGCTGTATCTCGCTTCCTAAGCATTTTTCTTTTTACTTTGAAAAAATCTCTGTCACTGGGACAACATAGCCAGAAATAAGTCTGGTACTCGGTGAGTTAAGTTTTTCCGTAAATTAGCTTGAGCTTGTAGATCTTTTTTATTTTATTTGAATCCTGAAAATTAAGAGTTGGCATTTTTATTTTATTTTTGAACCACAGATTGCGTAGCCTATAGTTGGTTGGTGATGTTGCTGCAACAAAATGCTGAATAAAATGTGTTATTATGAATAACATCTTTATTTAATCATGTGAGTTGTCTGACTGAACTAACTGCTGAAAGTGTTGGCAGCATTCAGCAGTGAAGTGAAGACAGATTCTGGTCTTTGCCTCAACACCTCTGGATGATCAAACTCCACAACCTGTGCATGTGAAAGAAAGAAAACATTTTATGTTGTCAGTTAACACTGACAACATAAAGGTCTCCAGTTCATACTGGCAACATAACGGAGTCTCCAGTATACAGGTTCTCTTCCTGTGTTCCATGATCAGCTCCATGGTCTTGTCGAAGTTGAGAGACGTGTCAAATTGCATTGCTAACTTGCTAACTTAATCACCAAGTTAGAGCTATGCATGGCTACACAATCATGTTACAGGGAGTTGAAGAGGAGGCTCAGAAAAGAATCAGTGTGGCTGAGGTATTAGTAGACCCTATCTTCACTACCTGGTATTGACAGAAAGTCCAGGATCTGCCTGCACAGGTTGGAGTTGAGTCCTATAGGTCCCTGAGCTTGGTGTTCAGTCTGGAGAAACTGTGTTGAATACTGAGCTGTACCCCATGAACAGCATTCTAGGAGTTCCTTTTCTACAGGTGGGTGAGGGCAGTGTGGAGTGTCTGTGGATCTGTTTTGCCAGTAGGCAAATTGGGGAGGGTAGAGGGTGCACGGTTATTCCTGTTATTCCATTTCCTAGAGAGAATATAACTGACTCCAGTACATATCCAGAACTGTTCAGGTTGAGAAACTTTACCAAGAGTATCCATTCGGTAGCTAACATTATTGTAGTCATGGCTAGTTGACCCTTACTGAATAATCTTTATAGTGATACAGCAGGTAGTGTAGGGTGATAGGTATAGCTATCACTGGTTATTCGCTGCTGGGAGAGGCTAGTCTGACATGACTGCATCCTCAAACGATAACAGGGCCTAAAGAAAAAAGTAATAATAATGGGAAAATGGTGTGTCTATCAAGATTGTATACTAGTAGAAGTGTAGAAGTTTTGCGGTAAAAATGTAAAAGATATCTTTGTGTGTGTGTTTGTGTATATACAGTATATATTAAATTAATATATACTGTATACTGTATATGTACAGTATAC
This sequence comes from Gymnoscopelus microlampas, assembly GCF_963454915.1. Taxonomy (NCBI): domain Eukaryota; kingdom Metazoa; phylum Chordata; class Actinopteri; order Myctophiformes; family Myctophidae; genus Gymnoscopelus; species Gymnoscopelus microlampas. The sequence goes on from NC_139962.1 coordinate 46,694,150, forward strand.
AGTGTATGTATCCTAAAATCTTATATAAGTGTAATATCATATATTCATTAAATGTATCGATTACTTAAATAATTGCAGCTCTATTTTGAACTTTTGGTTACAGGGCAGTACCCAATGGCCACACATTAGAGAGAGTTTTACCTTGAGTCAAAGCAGTGAGACATTGAAAAGACATTTTTGAAAATCATTGTCACGTAAATCATGCCCAAAATAGGGATGCCAGGTTGAAACTTGACTACCGTATATAGGTTATTCTGAGTCACTATGGCAAAGTACATTTCCAGTAAAGTCTTTCACTCTTTCACTTTCACAAGAAACGTAGGTTATATTCATTATTGTTCTAAACAAATGTGAGGCACATGCCACAGCCTGTGGGCATTGTACATCAGCACCTGTGGTCCACAGACCAAATCAAATCCAGTCAAACCTGATTCCTGACGTGAAGGAATGAGGATATTATTGTAATGACCGTTGGGTTGGAGATTCCCAGAGGGAGTTTTCCTCCCGACAGAAAGTGATTACAGCTCCTACATGGTCACTGGAAGGTATTTTCTGCATCAGAATGGCTTGGCTACATTCTTGGGGTTTATATTTCAAACATCATAGCTCAATCAGAGGCTCCTGCCAGAAAGTGATTGCAGCTCCTACTGTACCTGGTCACTGGAAGGTACTTTCTGCATCTATTATTTTCTGGCTTGGTTTTATTCTTGGGGGTTATATCTAAAACATTATAGCCCAATGTATAATTATCAATACAGATATTGGGGATGGAGGAGATGTTTTCTTGGTGTCCGTGTCCGTGTGTGTGTCCGTGTGTCCGTGTGTCCGTGTGTGTGTGTCCGTGTGTGTGTGTGTCCGTGTCGTGTGTGTGTGTGTGTGTGTGTGTGTGTGTGTGTGTGTGTGTACAGTATGTACATTTCCCTTGTCAATGACCAGAATTCTGTCTGTCTCCAGGACAGTGCCAATGCATTGTGCGACGGTGAGGACTGTACAGCTGTAGAAAACATCTCTGATGATTTTCTGGATCAGAGCATCTGTCTCTGAATCGATGGACGCTGTCGCCTCATCTGAGGATGATCTGAGAGGAAAGAAGAGGAGAGCAGGGATGCGGGATGAATGATGGAGAGGAGAATAGATGAAGAGAAATCGGAAACAAAAGTAGAGGCAAGTGAGGTGGTGAGAGAAGGGGTATGAGAAGTGAACGGAAGAGGAGGACAGAAAAGAAGAATGGGCAAGAAGATTTGTTGTTGTCCATGAACAATATCGAGATGTGCCTGCCCTTTGGCTTCACTAGCATGAGGACCAGACATAATGTCATAAATATAATCCAAACTGACTGCAGGCTAGACAGCCAGAAGGAGGAAGGACAGACTGACAGGTAGGACAGGGAGGTATCTTGGATTTTCTGAGCAGAGCTCTGGCCATGCATAGCAGCTGTCTCTCTCCCACAGAGAAGTTCTATCCATTCTCAACCACCTCGGCCTGGAGCTTCTCAGAACACCTAGAAATATAGAGAGAACACATTACTACTACTACTACTACTACTACTACTTCTACTACTACTACTACTACTACTACTACTATAGACCTAGGCAGAACTGAAAGTTCCCCATAGTAGCCGCCCATTAGTAATTGCAGCCAAATCAGGTTCAAAATCTTTGACAGAAGTATAGATTATATTGGATTATCTTGGAAGTGTTAAAACCAATAAGGTAAATGTTTGTATTTGTGAGAATATGAGAATTATATTGTACCGTTCACTGGTTTCTATGACATTTATAATACCCATATATAGTCCTTACCGATCTTTTGGCTCACAAAAGCACAACAACTGACATTTGCTGTCGTGTCGCTCTATGTGTTGTGTCTTCTTAAGTTGATTCGTATTTCCAACATTTACTTAATACAACAATAAAGACGGTGAACGTCGTTTTGGATGCAACGGGGGTTTGTTTATTCACTGCCGGTCTGTTACATGAATGAGATGCCTTGCGTCACCCTCTATGATTACAGATCAGCACCAACAGATGTCAGTGTATGCCAAGAAAAACAAACTAAACTAAAATTGTAAAATACAAATCAGAGGTAGGTCAATTGAGGAAGAATACAGATCAACAACCTTACATCAAACACTGTCCACTTGAGCAGAAACAGATTGTCAACACTCAACTGTCAAAGCAGGCAAGCACAATAATCATGTCCCAAACTTTAACCAAAAATCAGACAAAACAGTACAATAACAACATGGTCTTCTTCTTTTCTCAGTTTCCTTTCAATTGTTTCCTTCTTTTCTCTAAGGGGCTGAGGTTGACTGCTCTGACCCTGACATAACCCTGGGGATTATTATGCCCCATACTTCTGGGTATGTCACTAACTACAATTCCAGGTGTTTGGGTGCCCTCCACCCCCCTTTTCTCAGACCAGGTGATATGGTACATTCATGAAAATGGCTATGCCAACTCCAGAGCCTCAAAGACACTGATTCCCAAAACAGACATTAAAGGAGGCGGACTGTATTCGGTAATACAGATTTGCTTCAGGTCTTTGAGATAGATGGATGATTGATTGATTAATTGATTGATTGATTGATTGATTGATTGATTTATTGATTGATTGATTGATTGATTGATTGATTGATTGGTTAGTTCATTGATTTGTTCATTGATTGACTGTCCTACTACAGAGATAAATGACACTAACTTGATGAGACAAAGACAAAAAACAATTCTAGGGATAGACAAACAGAATTGTACTACAGAGCTGTACTTTCCTACAGACTAATGGAGAAATAGCTTAGTTAATTAGGCCTATTGATTGATTGATGTACTTTATTTAGTAAGACATGAGAACAACAGTACATGGAAGTACAAATTCACAATACAAGGTCTACTAAACTGGAAGACTCATAAAAGCACTGAGCTTGTTTCAAATGAGTTCCCCATGCACACAAATCATGATACATATAAGAGACAGACAGATATACACAACTACTATAGAATGTCATACAATCAGTTTACAGGTTACTGGTATGAAGAGTGAGAAATATGTACAAAAGGAGAAGGAGAGAGGGGGGGGGTAGGGGGGTAGGTTAGGTTAGGACTTAGACAGGGGCCATTTTCCAATTGCAGCCTCCTGAAGGTGTATCTTTAGGGCTGTTTTGAATGAGAGTAGGGTTTTACACTCCTTTACTCCTTTTGGTAGGGCTTTCCACATTTTTGATGAATAGCATGAGAACGAGTTACTTCCCTTTGTTGAGCCAAAAAAGGGTTGGACAAGATTTGTGGAGCTTCCTCTGGTATTGTGATCATGGACATCATTAACATTTTGGAAGTATTTTGACAAATACAGGGGGATCCCAATGTTATGGTATATCTTGAAGACCAGGCCCATAGCAAGTTGCTGTACTCTGTCCGCAACCCTAAGCCATCCAATCCTATCAAAATGATCAGGGGTTAGATGGGTTTTGTAATTGAGGCCAAGAAGTAGCCTTACAAGTTTGTTTTGGGATGTTTGGAGCCTTGTTTTTAAGGCCTTGGAGGTGTTGTGATACCACGAAGTACATGCATAATCGTAATGACCTTGTATGAGGGCCACTGCAAGAGTCTTCAGAGTCTTCTTACTGACTTTACGATCAATACTCCGCAAATAGCGTGTTTTTTTGTGGACCGTTTTGATCGTTTTTTCAGCATTTTTGTCACCAGAGAGGTCAGCCTCCAAGATAGAGCCCAGGTAGGTAATTTCGTTTTTTCTTTTGATGATATCATCACCCGCTTTGATCGTGAAGCTCTCTGCCTTTCTGAGGTTAGGAGTGGACCCAAAGAGGATGCATTCCGTTTTGCCCAGGTGTAATGAGAGCTTGTTGTCGGAGAGCCAGATGCAGATCTTGTTGAGTTCAGAGCTGAGAGTTTTCTCAACCTGCAGCCTGTCCCTGTCCGAGACTAGCAGGGCCGAGTCATCTGCGAACAGGAACAGGTTGCAGTCGCAGGCTGACGACATGTCATTCACATATATCAGGAACAGTAAGGGCCCTAGTATACTTCCTTGGGGAACACCACAAGTCACTGGGAGGGGGGGGGACTGGGTGCCGTTTACTTCCACCACTTGCTCCCTCCCTTCCAGGTAGGATCTCATCCAGTTCACTGACGTGTCATCAAAACCTATTGCTTTGAGCTTATTGATCATAATTGGGTGATTAACGGTGTCAAAAGCCTTCTGGAGGTCCAGCATGACCATGCCGCAATATTTGCCCTTTTCGATCTCTTGTTTGATAGAGTCGTTCAAATAGAGAAGGCATGTGTCAGTGGAGTGGTTTGTTCTGAAGCCAGATTGGAATTTGTAGATTAGATTTTTCTCGGCAAGATACTTGTCGACCTGTTCATAGACTATTTTTTCCATGACTTTCGAGATGGAGCTTAGAATAGAAATAGGGCGGTAGTTGCCAGGGTCTAATTGGTTTCCTTTTTTGAACAGAGGGGTCACCCTTGCTTTTTTGAAGTCGTTAGGGACCTGTCCCTGTGAGGTGAATCACTGTCCCTGTGAGGTGGCCTATCACTTTGAATGTGAATTATATAAATGTCTCAATCATCATCATCATATATTGAGCCCATAAGGGACAGCTTCATTCCTCTCAGCATGCCTAGGCCTTGGGACGGGGTCATACACTTTGACCATTCTGACGGTGGGGCTTCAAATGTATCTTTCAAGACACATAAGAGAATGGAACAAGGCTTAAAGTTTGAGTGAGTCAGCTGAGTCTATTGCTTAATGGGAGATAATTATTTCATTTTGATTCAGATCGTCCAGCTACGACCAACGACCTGAAAGTAATTGATTGCAATGCTGTACATCTGCCACTAGAGGGCACTGCTCTAATGGGACATGTGGACAACATGCTCCTACTAGAGTACTGATGTCCTCTCTGTACAGTGACAGTCTCTCTGTACAGCATTTATTATATTGACTGTCGGTTTTTGTTTTTATAATTGTGTTCCATTTTTTCCCTGTGACTGTCTATTTCAAAAGCACTTTCATTTTATTTTGAAAAGAGAAGATGTTGTTATTATTATTCAAATTATTATAATAATAATAATGATTATTATTATTATTAGTAGTAGTACAATAATAATAATAATTATTAGTATTATTATTAGTACAGTAATAATAATAATAATAATTATATATTTGTCATATTCTAGATTATTTTCAGGACATTGAGTATTTGCAAAGGGCAAAGACAGGAGTGACATGCAGTGGAGGTTCACATAGGCTTAAATAATTTCCCCAATCAACAGGATGTTTATTTTATTTTTATGTTTTATTTATGTATTTATTTGTTTGTTTGTTGTGAACGCTCTCTCTCTCTCTCTCTCTCTCTCTCTCTCTCTCTCTCTCTCTCTCTCTCTCTCTCTCTCTCTCTCTCGTGACGTCACCCCTGGGCAGTCCCCGCCAGACAGGAGCGCTTGGTGTGACTCTGGAGGACTTTCCACTTGGAGTTTGCACGCCGACAGGACACTTCCTAATGAATTACCCCAATTAATTAAAACGGAGGACGGAGAGGTGTAAATGTATTTGTATATACACAGAAATATACTCTATCTAGTTGTTGGAAGTTGTTTTTTTACATTATATCCGTAGCTGTTGTTGGCGGAGAGACATCGTGTGAGACCTACTCGTTCATTATTTTTATTTTTTTACATTTCATACTGATAGACTGTAAGACTCTTTGGTCTGTATCGAAATCTGCTGATAGTGTGTAACATCTAGTCAGAAGTGAGCCATAGCCGCGGCCCACCCATGGCCGCCGCCGTGACCTGCCGGGTCCAGTACCTGGAGGACCAGGACCCGTTCCTCTGCACCAGCTTCCCTGAACCCAGGCGTCCTCCTCAGGTGGAGCTGGACCAGAACCTCGCCTTGGCGGAGCAGATAGCAGCCATACACAGCGTCCTGGAGGCTCCACTCAAGGTGAGATGGGGACAGCGGTACACTGTAGAGCCGCTCTTTCATCTCTCTCTCTCTCTCTCTCTCTCTCTCTCTCTCTGTGTGTGTGTGTGTGTGTGTGTGTGTGTGTGTGTGTGTGTGTGTGTGTGTGTGTGTGTGTGTGTGTGTGTGTGTGTGTGTGTAAAGTAACTTAAGTACATTTTGCTTTGCTGGAGTATTTCCAAATGTCAGTACTTTTACTTCTACTCCACTACACATCTCAGAGGCAAATATTGTACTTTTACTCCCCTACAATTCTTTGAAGACTTTAGTTACTAGTTACTCTGAAGTAAGTTACTAAAACGTACATTAACCAACCCTACTTTGGCTATCTTATAAATGTGTGTGTGTGTGTGTGTGTGTGTGTGTGTGTGTGTGTGTGTGTGTGTGTGTGTGTGTGTGTGTGTGTGTGTGTGTGTGTGTGTGTGTGTGTGTGTGTGTGTGTCTATTGGCTCATATTTTTCATACATCATTTGTAACACTCAAACACTGTATTTTTCAATGTCAATAAAGACACAATACAGTAAATGAACATACAAAATGCACTTCACAAAGTAAAATAAAACCACAGTAGGCTACAAAGAAAACAATGTGGCAGCTAGTTTTTCCAGTGTCCATATTCATCCCTCCATAAGTCCTCTTGTTTAGGCTTTCATCCTGTTTCTAGTACACAGGCTTGTCAATCATCTCTAGATTCTCTTCACTGTGACCTAGTGTCCTTTCCAAATCAGCGCTTTCTAAATAATGAATAAATGGACCACATACAACCATACACTCTGAATACCTTCAACCATATTAACTTCTAATGAAGTTTAGTGTCCTTGTTTCCAAATCAGTGCTTTCTAAATAATTAATAAATTGACCCCATACAACCATACACTCTGAATACCTTCAACCCTATTAACTTCTAATGAAGTTTAGTCTTCATTATGAATATCCTGCAATGTCCTTGTACTGTGGGTGAATGTCCAGAATACTTGGAACTGATACTCTGATGTTGGCAGCAGGTTGGTAGCCCACTGAAACCTGTAATTTGTCCTGCTAATGTTCAGTAATGATGACACCGCTTTATTCCAGGCAATTGTGTGTGGCTGCAGGCTCCCTGAGCCATGATGTAGCTCAAGCATGTTGAGCTAACAAATCGTCTCTGTCGGGTGGAAACCTCATATGTTCAAAACTGTTACTTTTCAATATTCTTCAAGCTCAAAGCACGTTGCTTCACGCCACGTTTCGAGCTTGTAGATCTGCTACTTTTGATACTTTTGTGTGACGCTGGATGATCAAGCAGGGCATTCATTTATGAAAAAACACAAAAGGTTATAACATGGAGTTAAGAGGTTTCTGCCCAACAGCAACGAAATGCTTGTTCTGACACATCAGGAAAGAGTGAGTTTATCATCATTTATTCCTGGCTTCATGGAGTCATAATGGGAACATTTTACGTGTGAATGATTCCTGGTTATCTGAGGGTGAACGTGCCAACGTGGGACATATTTCTTTTTAGTTTACTGTCTTTTCTTTGTTCTGTTTATGAAGCGTGTACATGTCGAGGCCTCTGCCTCCTCCTCACAACCTTCTGTTAAAGATCCCTGTTAGAAGTCTGTGAAGCTACAGCACTGTATCCTACACGCCGTCTCTCCTACACATAGGAGTAACTGTTTGTCCCACAGAGACATATGGCAAAAAAAACAACAGCAACAGGGCATTGTTTAACAATGGATTCTCTTCCTTCACTGAGCCAGCCTGTTGTAACCTGATCGGTTTCAGAGTGGCTTGGAACTGTGTCAGCGCTTTGAGGTAGAGGTAAAAGTGGGAGGGTCATTTGATCTCAAAGCACGGTGCGTCATTTTTCTTTTCTAATGATGCCACATCATCTTATAGCACAATACTCCTTTAGTACTATACAGAAAAGATCAGATCATACTGTTCCACTTTTTGCCATGAAAAATGGGTGCTTTCTATAGCAAGTAGCCTCATATCATATTTTGAGCCCCACTAGCGATGGGGCTTTAAGGATGTGCCGAATTTCCAATTTGCACGCAATATAACAAAAACCAATGGGTAGCATGACACTTGCATTCATGCTACCCATAAGATGATCCCTGATGATTGGTGACCCTATGGCCTTTCCTCTAGCACTACCCTTAGGCCAAAATGTCTACTTGCACTCAATATCAAAATCTAACCCCTATAACACCACAAATGGTACAAATGTCACTCTTTGTTTAACCAAGTTAAAGTACTCCTGGTCTTGTGAGTCGTGACAATGAATATCAAACAGAGTTTGATATTCCATGCTGTTTAACAGCCCTGTAAAGGCCACCCAAGGCCTTTGCTCAGAAGAGCGTCCTCTCAGAGGAGCGTCCTCTGAGCAAAGGGGCAGCCCTATTTTGACTCTTAAGTCTTGACCTACAGTATTATTGGCCCTACGATATGACAAGTGTCAAATTCTGCCGCCAAAAGCTTACAGGTACGGTATGGTAGTTATATTAGCCATATAGACAGTTCCTGAGGGGATGGGATGTCTAATGGAGATCTGACATGATTCCGGATAGATAACGAGTTGTAACATTACAGCCAAGTGCAGTAGCTGGAGGCTGGTCAATGGTCTAATTAATCAGATTATTATAACACTGAACACACATGGTTGATTTGGCTGTGACACTAACATTGCCCCTGGACCAGACCCCAGCCTGCTCTAACATTTCCCAATACACAAGATGTGATGCAGTTATCCACAAAGGGTTATGTAAAGTAACTCCCTTGTTGCTATGCAGGATGAGTATGCATTTGGACTTCTATCTAGAAGACTCTCCTATCCTATCATAGGCCCAACAGTTTGAATTTTCACTTTATACTGGTGTGCATCAGCAACATCACCGTCCTTCAACCAATAGTAAGGCCCGAGAGCCTGGGATCCTAGAAACATCATGTAAAGGATGAAGTGTGAGTAGCACAATAGAGATCATAGGGCGGCCCGTAGCTGAGTGGGTAGTGAGGCTACTGCCCCCGTAGAGCCCACTGCTCCTGATACTTACAGGATGGGTTAAATGCAGATACCACATTTACCATACAAAATACTTTAAAGGAGTGAAAATTATTATTAATATTATAAGGAGAGGAATAGGAGGAGAAGAGGAGATGGAAGGAGTCATTATAAGAAAAACAGATCCATCTGGTCCTCCTGGAGGCTTACCCAAAACTACCGTACTCAAAATGTCATGGGTTTAAATCTGTCTCATTGTACCATTTCCCTAGTATGTGTCTGGCTAATGCTGACTGACTGTGTGGTACAACGTCAGCATTCTAGAGTTGCCTTAGCCAGACTACAATTTCCTATCTCAACCCGTCTTTCCCAAGCCCTCAGAACCGCAGTATAACAGTGAAGTTGCCGTCGCCCGGCGGTCAAATCTGGGATTGCAGGGCTTCCGCATTTAAAATGCTACTGCACGTGCGTCTACCGTTTTGAAACCCTAGTGCGCCTGCTCTGTGTTTAAGTCTTCCGTCATTTGGGCACCAAAATTTGGTGTTCAAATCAAGAAAAATGCGGAAGTAGAGCGTTCTTCCGGGTGCTTCATGCGCTGGTGAGCAACTTTCATTGAAATGAATGGGTGGGGGGGGGGGGGGGGGGGGTCCGTCCGCCCGCTAGATATATTATAACTTTGACCCTTTTTTTTTTACTGCAACCTTGCAGCGTGTATATAATTGGGGGCGGCCTTAGAGAGGCTGTCTGGTAATCAGAAGGTCACGGTTGGCCTCCCGGCCCACCCATGTCTACGTGTCAAAGTGTCCCTGAGCGAGACATTCACTCCCTGCCCCCCCACCCCCCCTAGCTCATCATGACCATCTGAGCAAAGCCATCGGCTGGGTGAAGTTGAAACTGAATTTCCCCCACGGGATTAATAAAGGTCTACAACAAAAAGTCTGTCTGTCTGCCTGCCCAAAACTTTCAAGCGCAAACCAAGAGCTGATTGCAGCTTATCGCGGATTACGTGCCTGTTTTTTTATTTGTTCCAGTGAAAATGCCAGTTTTGTGTCGTTGAGACTGGTACATTCCATCATAATGAGAGCAGTCGGCCTCTTAGTGCAGATCAGATAAAGGCGGTGGACCCCTCTGAAACAAACTCCTCCATCCTGCGGTCCCCAAGCCATAATCGGCTCCATCAGACCCCTTCAACAGATCGCCTCCAAGGCAGTCGGAGCACAGTTAGATCGCAGTAACAGATCGCACAAACAATTGCAGAAATCACATTTTGTGGACAGATGATTCTTGAATACAAAATACAAATGGTATTCATTTATTTATTTTATGCTGCACTTTCAAATTCACAATGTAGGAATAATGTCCTGCAATGATGAACACAGACCGACCCTGGAGGACAATATGGGGTTTAAAATATTGTTGTGGTATTTTGTTTAATTGTTGTGGGAATGGCCATGAAAACAAAGCATTTAATGTATCACTGGTTTTTCATATTTGCTGATTTGAAAGAAGAGCTTCAAACATTCGGCGAAAGTAGCAGGTCTACAAGCTCACAATGCTTCACGCTGCAACGTGTTGTGAGCTTGTAAATCTTCTATTTTCGGCGAAGAGATTTGGTGTAGAGGGAAAAAAGGAGGGGACCAAGAAGTATAGACCCCTGTTCAACTATGGCATGGCTATGGCAACTTTTGTGCCATAGCCACACGGTTGCAAATAAGCCATTTGAATGAACACCAAGTGGAGGCTCTGAATGGTTTGATTAAGGTTGTGCTTTTATTGAAATGAAATAAGTGTGTTCTAAGTGGACCAAATCAGTGCACCAGACAGCATGGAAGCTGTAGGGTAGGGTAGGGGTAGCACAGCACAGGAGAGGAGGCTCTAGAGTGGGATTTGATCCTAGACCTGATAAGGAGGTGGTCTTAATCACGACAGCTGCTGTGGAACCCTTTTGTTTTAAGTTGATTAGATTCTCCAAAACAACATTAAAACAACATTTAAGTCAGTTTGATGAGACATGTGGCTGCAGACGGACACGTTTGCTGTTGCAGTGATCGAATCTGTGATTATTTATTTACAGATCAGTCTGACCACTAGCCCATGCATGCTGCCACCCATGGAGGATAGCCTTGTTGATTCTCCTAAACAGGAATCCAAATGCAGTTTTTCTTAGTGCTCTGCTCTGGTCTTTTCCTATAGTTTTCATTGTTTTTACAGGAAAGTGTTGTGTGTTTTCTGGTCTAAACTGAGCTGGCCCTAAGAGGAAGAGGGTGGGTTCTGTAAATAGCTGATAAGGTCTGAGGAACAAGCTGGCCTGCTGCGTGGAGGGCTGGGAGGCCAGCCCAGCAGCAGTGACTACTGGAGCTTCTGGAGAATGCAGTATGCAGTGGGAGGGTGTAGCAATAAGACCATGTTTGCTGCCCTGGCGGTGATAAGGGCTAAAAGGGCTCTTCCTTCCTTCCACATGATGAGTTGGATTTCCACAGTTTTCTCATCATCAGCGTCATGAGGGTATTCAACTTCAGCATAGACGTTCCCAGTGGGATTGGGAACCACTATCCCTGGTGGTGTTAATGTCTTGCTGTAGCCATCGAGTTACACAGGAAATAGAACCCCTAATCCCGGCAGTGTACTTTAAGTGCCTCACTCTTCCCGTTAACCTTTTGAACATTTGTTGGCCGGGGTCCCTCAGGTTTTTTTTTTTTTTTTTACCTCTACACCAAATCCCTTCACTGGAAATAGCTGATCTACAAGCTAACAATGCATCACGTTGCAACACGTTGTGTGCTTGTAGATCTGCTATTTCCACTGAATGTTTACCTATCATAACATGCCCAGAATAGGGATGCTAGGGTTCAAAGTGGTTAAACTATGTTCCCACTGGGATAGAACCTCTAACCGTAGCACTGTTGTGCCTTGCTTAGTTAGTGCCTTCCTCAATAAAGGTTTATCTTACATATTGAGCTTCAAAGAATGTAACCCTGGGCTCCACAGCTAAGCAATTTATTAGGTATTATTGGTGTAGTTGGTACTTTGACAGAGAATGTGTGTTGGCTGGTATCAGAAGGTCATAATACATACCACACATCATAGAAACATGAGGCATGACCATGAAACACCAGAGACATACCTCTCTATGACTCACTCTACAAACAAGACTTTACAAACAACACATTGACTGTCAGCCAAAAGCAGTCAGACCAGTGACAGATAAACTATAAATAGATGTCCATGTTCATGTTCATGTATTCTGACCTCAACCCCAAATTAGAGAAAGTACTCTCTGTTGTTGGTAGACGTTAGGAAATCACCCACAGCCACTGGAGAAGTTTAAAGACCATGGAAATTAATCAAACCTCAGTCATTTGTAGGTCACCTTCCAATGTTTTTGTGAATGTAATTGCACACAAATATAGCATAGCATGAATTCCTTGGGGTCACAGAGCATAGTTCCTGTCTCATTAGCAACCCTTTAAAGCTTTCTTCCCCTCTCATTCTCGCTCTCTACTATCCACCTCTTTCACCTGGTCTCTTTTTCTCTGTTGTTTGGTCTATATGTATGCACATCGTTCAACATTTACTGTATGTAAGTGGGAAAACCTGCATTGGAGGAGAAAACTATCCACCTTCCTGTAGTTAGATTTTAAATTGATTTTATTTATGTGGTTTAGCTTTGAACACTGATCACATTGATGTTTTAATACTAAGTTGTAATTTGAGACTGGAGCTGTAGTGTGAGGTTAGTGCACAATTCATTTCACATGCTTTTTACCCTGTGATTGGTATTGTTGGCAATAAAGCTGAACCTTGAACCCATGATCCTATCCTCTATTGATCAGGGTTCCCAGTGCGTCCTGAAAAACATTTTCTAGTAATGGAAAAGTCATTTTATTTAGTTGAAACAAAAATGATGTGCATGTGTGACATTGTGAGATATTTCTTCACTATGTCAAAGTATCTAAATGATCCCTCCAAAAAAATGGTGCGCTAAATTAGATGTTATCATTATCATAGAGAGTGTTGTAGAATAGAGCAACAACATTTTCAGCTGTGTTTAGTCTTAGTCACTCTAGATAAGGAGAAAATCTGTAAAAGACATGAAATGTTTAGTATTTTGATCATTAACAGAGTTCAGTTCAATATTTTGGGATATTGGACAAAGAACATAAGTAGTGAAGTACATTTCACAAATCGCCAACATTTTACCTGCGGAGAGTTCAATTAAGGACAATAAAGTTAACATACTGCAGCAATGTCCAAGAGTCTGAAAAGGGGCTAGGGAGAAGCACTAGGCTTGTCGGGCCCTACCCCTGGAGTCTTACTGTACACCTCTTTTTTCTTCCTTAAAAAAAACACGCCTCATGGCGTACATACATCCTTATACATAATTACTACACACTATACACACATACCTGCACATGTCCACATACATACACCACACATACACATGAGTGAAAGCAGGACCAGCTAAAAGGGCCTTCATTTGACTGGTCATAGATAATTAATTATGTCTCCTTTTAGGCATTCAGGCAGTCTAAAAACTAATATGAACCTCATTGTAATAATAACTCGATACAAGTGTGGGGGTCACATAAAAGATTCTGGAAATGTTTACTGGAAATAAAATTCTTGAAAAGATTTGGATCCCTGAATCAAAAGCCCATCCATCCCTATTGTTATCTGTCTTGTCCCTAGCATTATCAATTGGAGTATTAATGGCAGCTATTTAAGTAATTCATTTTCTTCTTTTTTTCTGTGTCTTTCTCCCAGTTGGAGGACTGTACTCTCCAGTTGAGTTTTAATGGCAGTTATCTGGACCTGGACTGTTCTCTGGACGAGCAGAGGGACGAGCTGGAACACTTCTATGAAGATGTGGCGTAAGGACATGTCTATGACTCTGTCTGTCTGTCTGTCTGTCTCACAGTCCGTCTGCTGGTCTGTCTATGTATGGCTGTTATCTGGGTGAACTAGTCATTTAAACGTCCTCTCCTGCTTATGAGTCAGGACCCTGATCAGGCATGTGCAGTCAGGGATTGAAACCTACGACATCATCATGACCTCATAATCCTACAGATGACAAGAGGGACAGTCAGTTTAGGAGAGAGAGATGGAAGGAAACCTGAGAGGGACATGGTGTTGGAGAGCAACTATGAATCACCCCATTCAATTGAAAGGAATTGTACAATCTCTTCAACCCTGCTTACCCGGGTTACACAAATTACTCCCAAACCCCCATTTAATGGAATTAATCCAAATGTCCCCATTCTATGGGGTAGAGTTGTACAATCTCCGCTCACATTGTGCCAAGGACCGCCCATACCTTCTTCTGATTGTCTGTGACGGAGGCACGCCGTCTGAAGTGCACTTGAGCCACGAAAGGCATCACCGAGCGAGCTCAGGCGAGCGAGTCACCCTGCCGAACATTGCGAGATAGAGATTGTACAATGCCACCCCATAGAATGGGGACATAAGCAAACCTTATAACAACAAAAATTGCACCCAGAAATGTTATTAATGATATTCTATCCCCATTCTTGCCTAAAAAACCCAACAACTTAATGTTGGAACAGGAGATTAACTTTAAGGTACCTTTTCTGTTTGGTACTCAGAAAGTGTTGTCATGCTTTTGATTATTGCTCACACACACGCACGCACGCACGCTTGTGTGCGCGCACACACACACACACACCTGCTCGTGCCATAGTGTAATAGTCATTCTAACAATCAGGCAGGATGATTTTCCTGTCTGGACAGGAAGTGTGACAAAATCGCGTCATTTAAACAACAGAATCCATTGTCTGATACAGGAAGCTGTTATGGTGAACAAATTAAAAACAGCATTAACTGCAGTCATGCTGCTGTTTGTCCTACAGAGACATTACTGCACACAGTAGGGGTTCAACAGTTAATCAAACTAATCGATTTAATTGATTATAAAAATCGATTTTAATAGAATATTTTTTAAATGCAGTAGCAAAACACCTCAAAATAGCAGATCTACAAGCTCACACCGCATACATCGCAACACGTTGTGTACATTGGCTATGTATGCGTGACACTGTTGTACGACGATGTATAAAATAGGGGGTAAGTGGTTAATTGATAACATTTGTTTTTGGTGTCAAATTGATCATTTATTATTAAAAACCTTATTTTTTTCAAAACACACTTCTCAATTTATTGAATTAATTGAAAAATTAATTGATAGAATATTAAAGTGTCAAAGTCTCACAGGTCTCACACAGTCAGTTGTTAGCGGCCGGCACCACTGTTCTAGTCACTACATTTAAGTTAGATCAGTGATTCTCAACTTTTTGAATTTCAAGGACCCTCAGTTTGAAATGCATTAGGCCACGGACCCCCCATCCCTTATCGTTTTCTAAACGAAAATACACTAGTATCGATCCCTGAGGAACCCCACTCAACCATATGGGGGTTTAAGTGGTTAAATGTCACCAGACGTATCAGGAGACAGAGATCTCTGATTTTCTGTCAACGTGAGACTACACTACAACCTGTGTCTCTGTTTATGTTGTCAACACCTCCTATACAGTATGAGGTCACTAGACACACTGTCGATCCTATAGCCTGCCCCTTCTATGATGTCACTAACTAAGCTACCGGCTCTGCTGTTAAGTCACTAGAACACATATCCTGCCCTCGTCTGTGATGTCACAAACTTATTTTTAGAGAAATAGCAACAAGCTGTTCTCTGATCTGGAGGCTGTTTGTGTTGGATCAGATCTGTCTATTACACACACACACACACTCACACACACACACACACACACACACACACACACACACACACACACACACACACACACACACACACACACACACACACACACACACACACACACACACACACACACACACGTCTGTGTGCATGCATGTGCATTTGCTGTCCCAGCTGGAACTTTGGCTGTAGAAATGGGGGGATGGTGGTGCTTATACGTCATTTGAAACAGTACCTGGAAAGTGTGTGTGTGTGTGTGAGAGAGAGAGAGAGAGAGAGAGAGAGAGAGAGAGAGAGAGAGAGAGAGATTATTATGACTGTGCGGTTGCTGTGAAAACCTATACTCAAATGTTCCTTTTTTTAGACACACAGACTCTTTCTTTCTCTCTCTTTCTCTCACACTGACCCAATCTCTCTTTTTCTCTCTCTTTCTTCCTGCCCCCCATTCTCTCCATCTTTCCTCCTCATCCCCCCTTCCACCTTCCCCTCTATCTCTCTCTCTCTCTCTCTCTCTCTCTCTCTCTCTCTCTCTCTAGTCAGGACATACTTTCCATACCTCTGCTGTCCTCTGTCTTTCCATACTCTAATCCCTGCTCTGCATCACAGCAGGCGTATGTGTGTGATTTGAAAGAGTTTTCCTGCCAACTTTTTCTTTTTAGCGCTTGTATTCTGTCTTTACCTTCAGCTTGCTGCACGACACACCTTTCCACTGATAGCGTAATAATAGCAAAATAGTAATTATATAGTACATACAGTACAGTATGTACAGTACGTATATATAATTTGACTACTGGTGTGGTCCTGGGTCTTATCTAATGTGTGGGTCTATAGATTTATTGCACGCCTGGTCGACTACTGCTGAACTTGGAATAAATTGTTTTAAAAATATTTAGCTGATGGACATTTAACTACTTAAGCCATTATTTTATACTTCGGCTATTTGAAAATAGCTGATCTACAAGGTCAGAACGCGTTGCATTGCAACACATTATGAGCTTGTAGATTTGATGTTTTTGAAAAATGTTGGACGCCAGGGTGTTCTGGAGAAGTGTTCTGCTAACCGGGTGGGTTTAAAGACATAACAGTAAACTGCTCGTGTTGTGATGCTGTGAAATATCCCAGTCTGCAGCTCTGATGCAGAATAGATGAACATTTCCATGTCATTCCGTAATGTCTAAAACTGATTCTCTCTTCTCTCTCTCTCTTTCTACAGAAAAGGAAAGAAGCCTATTCTGATCTTGCGGACGCAGCTTTCTGTGCGCGTTCACTCCATCCTGGGTAATTATTACACATCCTCCTTTTTCCCTTTCCATCCCTCCATCCCTCCGTTTCCATCCCTGCATCCCTCCTTTTCCATCTCTCCATCTCTATCTCCCAGAGGAGTGATGAGTCAGGGGAAAAAAGCCATAAGCAAAGAATTTCCTTCTCTGCCATCTTTCTTTCTTTCTTTCTTTCTTTCTTTCTTTCTTTCAATAATCTGTCTGTACCTCTATCTGCTCCCCTATTTCTCTCTTTGTCTCTGCCGTCTGTGTTACTTCAGCTGTCTGAGACCTAATAATTAGTCCTACCCAAATACATCAGTTCTCTGAGAGATAGTCTGACATCATCACTTCTGCCTGGTCTCCATAGAGTGCATTATTTTTCGATACCGCACAGCTCAAGAGTGGATTATCCTGCCTCTACCGTGGCCACGTACCAACATATAAGTGGTGTTTATTTTGGGGCATTATGCTTTTTAACCACTTGAACCCAGCATGCCTATTCTGGGGGGAATATTTGCCAAAAAAGAGCACATCTACAATCTAAAAAAATTCAACGCGACACATTTTAAGCCTGTATTGTTGACAAAGAGATTTTGTGTAGACGGGGAAAAGACGTTTTTTAAACTTTCTTGCACATCCAAGTATAAATCAGGCATGTCACCACGGAAACCAGTATCAACTGTGTCAGTCATGAGACATGTCTATCCTTTCTTCCTCTGCTTCCATTCATCAATCATATATTTAGTATTATTTGTTTGTTTCTAAAGATGGTTCGTAGCAAAGTTTTATCATGCATATTTAGAAGACCGCTATGTAAAATGAAAACACCCTCCAGCCAATCAGTCGACCATTCTTTGTTGAGAGTTTAGAATATAATAACTTTTCACTAAGTTTATGATTAACTAGCATATGACTTATTATGTTTTTGCACCAACATGTTTTATCACAGTGCATGCCGATTATTACAGTTCCATTACATTCAGTAAGAATATTATGGCCATTTATTACATTATGAGCTCTATTTTAAATGATTCATTTAGCTGTATATGTGGTCTTGTAAACTGTAGTGATGTTGTGGTGGTGAGACTCGGCAGTATAATTAGTCAGTATTAGTTGTGATGTGGTTTTTGTGTTTCTCTGTAGCTTCTCACTCGTCCAGACATGTCCCCTTTCCCCTGGAGCCTGCAAACACAGTATAGCAGTGGTTCTCAACCTGTGGGTCAGGATCCCCAGGGGGGTCCCCACATGATTTTGGGGGGTCCCCAGATGACAGTAAAGGGACAATTTAAGGACCTTTGAGACCTTGTGATATATTGTGAGCTTGTAGATCGGCTATTTTCACAATATTTATCTGTGGAACCCAGTCAAACTAAATGTAACGACTCAACTGCTACAATTCCAAGTGTGGGGGGTCCCCAGTTCTAATATGATTATTTTGGGGGGTCACGGCCTGAAAAGGTTGAGAACCACTGCAGTATAGCACTTCTGTCATACAAACTGTCCAAATGGTGACATTTTTGTTACCTAGTGGTTATTAGACAGATAGTAAGCCTAGTCTCTGCTGTTTTCCGGGCAGGACAAAGCTGGATGAGACTCTGCTTCTTGAATCTACTTATGGGATAAACATCATATGACTTTTGCATCACACTGGATTAAGTAACAGAGAGATAACAAAGTAACAAAGAGATTGCTTAATCATTTCCCACTATGCTGTCCAAAAAAATCTATATATCATACTTATCTGCAGTAGACAGTATTGCGACATTATGTGTGATGTCAGAGGATGTGAGTCAATATTAACAGCAACATATTAATGAGTTCCTTGGAATTACACTGGGATTGGGCTGTTTACCGGCAATTGTTTTGGGGTGTAACTGTACACAACATTTTGATTCCGTTTTCGGTTTTGAAGCCACGGTTCTTTTTTTCCCATGTACAGTGAGGGGGGAAAGAAATGCATAATATGTCTTGTCGTTTATTATTTTTTGTAATCAACAGTTCATTAGCTTTTGTTATAACATTTTAAATAAAACATAATAAAAATAAAGTACTGACAAGCAAATAGTTGATCACAAACGGCAATCAAAAGTCTACTTCAAGTTATTGAGTGCAGCTTCTGAGTTAGCTGTTTTTTTAAACTAGAAGTTCGGGCCACTACGTGGCCCTCACTCCTACGTCACACTGCCGATCCGACCAATATGTCTGAGTTATAGTGTCAGGAGCTTTGTCAGAGTACCCGTTGTCTGTCTGTCTGTCCCTTTTGTGCCCATATATGGAGATCTCTGTATATGTCTTACTGTGTCCCTTTTATGCCCATATATGGAGATCCCTGATGTCATTAGTATATTATGCCCCTACTCTGTATATGGGCATGCCCATACATGGGCATTATTGGCTGGATCGGTGGTTCTGGACAACTGGATATCCACATGCCCATATACGGACATATCGGTCGGATCGGCGGTTCTGGACAACCTCATATCCGAACGACACTGTAGCGGGCACCACTCTCACTCGAGTCCTTAGCAATGTGTGCGCCGAGTTTAAAGTTGGTCGGCCCCATACTATGTTCAACCAACTATATATGGCCATATCGGGTTTGTTTATATGGTTATGTCTAAGTCAGAGTGACGTGGCCGTGGTCCTGCCTATGTATGGGCGTATCGGGTTTGTTTATGGTTATGTCTGAGTCAGAGTGACGTGGCCTTGGTCGTGGCCCTCCCATTAGCCAATTTCAATATAGGATTTATTTATTTTTATTTAGAGTAGCCAATTATTTTTACCCCTTTTATTACCCCAATTGATTTGTTAAGCCAATTAAACCTCCCCACACATTTCTGGGTTGCCACTGCTATTATACCCTACTGACTCAACTGCCAGTGAGGAGGAGCCCCCACCGGAAGGACATAGTGCCTCCATCCTACTCCTCCATCCTTTAGGAGCTGCAACAAGAAAAGATCTCCCTCAGTCCCTGTCCGGCTTCCCTCCTCCAAACATAGCCAATTGTGTTCATAACAAGACATCACATGTTGTGTGATGTTGATGATTTCTATGTACTGGAATAAAGTGTGAAATTAAGGAAATAATTAAAGCGTTCGGCCAAACCGGTTGCACTGTGGTGCAACCGGAACCCCTAGACTCTAGTAGTGGACACTAGGTAGTTTACCCCTGCTCTACCCGAGCGCCTATTAAAATGACTATTAATCTTACATCTCATGTCTCCATCATAACATGGGAGACATGGTCACTATGTTGCATGAGAAACAAGACAAGGTCTTTTCGAGAGAGAGGTCAGGCTTGTTCTTCAGTTTGTTTGTTTGTATTAAAGCTACAGTTGTTTTGCTGTGTTATGGAGATGGAGGGCCATCTCTGTTTTTGAGTTTTATGACTCAGAACAGTGACCAGAGCAGAGCACATGAGTCATTTCTTGTCCTCATTTTTCCTCTGTGGTCAGAGAGCTGTGTGTATAAGAGGCAGACAGTACAGCTGTGCGTATGAGAGACAGACAGCTGTGCATATGAGAGACATACAGCTGTGCGTATGAGAGACATACAGTACAGCTGTGCGTATGAGAGACAGACAGCTGTGTATGAGAGACAGACAGCTGTGTATGAGAGACAGACAGCTGTGTATGAGAGACAGACCTGTGCATATGTGAGAAATATAGCTGTGTATGAGTGATGGACGGCTGTGCGTATGAGAGACATGCAGCTGTTCATATGAGAGACAGACAGGAAGTTTTGGCTGCCATCACATTTGATAAGAGAGCATAATGTTAAACTCCTAGCCTGACAGCCTGGGTTAGACACTTAAAGTTAGTGTGTGAGGTTATGATGGGTTTATGTGGAAGACAAATTTGACTAAAGTAAAATAAGTGATTCAGACCAGCACATGAGTTCCTGGCATCGCTCCCTGTCTCTATGGAGATTGCCTGCCTTCCTCTTCCTGTCGGAGTTTCCCAGTTAAACATGCAGGGTCATTGAACTTTCATATTATTATTATTATTATTATCATTATTACAAAGAATTATTCATTTGATATATTAACATTTTTTGGGGGGGTGGGGCGGTTGTTTATCATTATAATGATCCTATAATACTAAGGAGTACATGGGTCACTCAGATATATACATGTACTAGGCCCTCTAGTTCGAGGGCAGTAAACTGGTGCACTACGTCACCAACACAGTGTTTCCCTCCTCCTATGCGTCGAAAAATGATATCAATCATACTGGAGAATTCGACAGCAGTAGACAGTATTGTGAGTTGTGGCATTATGCGCGATTCACAGGTAAACTGTACGTGTTGTCAGAGGATGTGAGTCAATATTAACATTCACATATTCATGAGTTGACGTCCATCCAGGCTATGGGACTGCGACTACAGATCCCATAGCCTTCGGGGACTGCGACCACAGATCCCGTAGCCTGTGGCGAAAATGTTGATTGACTTTTTTAATGACATATTTGGGAAAAGTGAAGAATCTTATTCACTCCCTACGTAATATGCCAATGGTCAATGTCCAAATGGGCACACACAATTAATGCCAATAGCATACTAAGACATACATTCACCTGCATCTCGACAGGATTTACAGCACACATACAGTACACACAATTAATGGCAACAGCAGAGCATACACATACATTCACTTGCATCTCAAAAGGATTTACAGCGCACATACAGTACACACAATTAATGCCAATAGCATACTAAGACATACATTCACCTGCATCTCGACAGGATTTACAGCACACATACACACAATTAATGCCAACAGCATACTCATGCTGCGTTCACACTGGCAAGTACAAAAGATAGAAAGATACAAAGTGACACGGCATTTGTTGCTTTGTATCTTCATGTTGCTGGCTTACATCGATAATGAATGGTGAACTGTAGATTTGTAGCTGCCAGTGTGAATGCAGGATACATACTGTACATACACCTCAATGTACATTCACCTCAAGAAGATTAGTAGCACAGAAGCACAGGAAAGAACACTCGAAGCAACAGTACCCTAGCAAGTCTGCTATTACACTTCACTTACTTTACTGCACATGTCTGCAGATCTGTCAAAAGACAAAATTATTATATTTGAGCCAACTCCAGTGGTCACACCAGTGCAGCTGAAACTTTTTCTCCCTTTTCCTCTCCTTCTTCCTGTCTGTCACTCTCCCTCAAATCTTTCGGTGACTTTTTTTTCTTAAAACCTTGATTTTTGGCCACCCGTGTTTGGCTGGGAACCGGTAGTTACATTTTTCCTTTTACCAAGGCTACACGAAAGAAAGAACGCTATACATTTGATGCCACTGCAAAGTGCTGTGAAAGCGTTCGCCAGAGTGACAGCAATGAACTGCAGGCATGTTCGTCTGCTTTCACCGTTGTTTTAATACATGCTATCGATGATGACTCATTCGGCGTAAGAAACAATGAAACATTGATGTTATAGCAGTAATTCATTTGATGATTTCACAAAAATCATTGACAGAACGGCAGCATCATGGGAAATAATGTGAAATTATTTTCTTATATTGACTGTTTTCAATTACTGTTTCAATAGTTTATGATGTCAGTGACTGCATGCCGTGAGGTGATTTTTTGTCATCATATTCCTCAGTTTTTTATCCTGGACAGGAAAGAGAATGACCACTCCCTGATGGGCTGAGTCAGAAACAGCCACAGCTATTGATGAAATATCTGCTTTCCTTCCTTATTTTTCTTTTCTTAACTTTTGTTTACTGTAGCTGATCCACTTAGTGTCTGGCAATGCTCCATTTTCATGCGCGCAGTTGTCAAGATCATGCACAGATTGACCTGATCGTGACCTCACCTGTGACCTACTGTCTTAAGCTCACAAAATTGAATAGCACCCTCGATTGACCAATTTTTATACTAATGATCTAATGGGAATGTATGTGCACTTGGAGCCCACAAGCATCTTTCTCGAAAAATGATAATAGGCTAAACAGTATTGCAGTATCTGCAACAAATAGCTCTTTGGCTGATTTTTGTTTACAGAAGGTGGGCCCCTATAAACTGAGGGGGGGGGGCCTTAGACAGAACTTCTAATGCTGTTGCTTTGTACTTGCGTAGAGTAGAAGGGCCCATGTTGCATGGAGTACTCAGTCCCTCTGAAGTCCTATAGATAAACTGAGGGGATAAACACTCACTTAAAAGGTGTAATTAAAAGGTGTCATGATGGTTTCTTTCTTGTGACATATCTTCAAAGTGAATGTTTAGGCTATTCCTTAAGGTTTTCAGTAGGACTGTTGGGGCTCTGTTATGAATGGCTAAGCCCTTGACTATTGAAATAAAAAACTAGTAATCTTACTGTAGATACATACATAAATATGCAACAGAAAGCAACAGACTGGCACACAAACTGTCCATCCTTTGGGCTGAAACCCTTTTTGTGTGTGTGAAAGTGACCACACGTCACATGACAGAGTTGTCTGTGCCAACATGACTGGAGGAGAACCCAGTGGAAACTGAATCACTTCCAACCACACAACCTCAGCCAGCCCACAGACATTACCCTACACATTAAAACGTAAAGAATTATAAAATAATGCCAGTACTTAGATGTACAGTACATCAACGTATTTATAAAGAGGCATTCGTCCAAACAAACTATTACATTATAAACAATAATAATAATAATAATAATACATCAAATTTATATAGCACTTTTCTTAGTACCCAAAGTCGCTTTACAACAAAACAAAACAAACAACTTTATTAGGAGAGAAATAGTTAAAAGGCAAAGGCAAAAGGCAAAACATTAAGCTAAGGCTAAAAGGCAGAAAAGGAGATTTGAATTAGGCGGGGAAAGCAAGTCTTAAAAGGTGGGTTTTGAGGGGAACAGGGAAAGGGTGGGGGCGGCTTTGATGTGAGGTGGGAGTGAGTTCCAATAAGTAGATTTAAAGTATAGAAGCCCAGGCAGGATCAGTAGAGTGACATTACACCCAACAGTGAAACTGAAATGGCAAGGTCACTTTAAAAGGCTTAGAGAATAGAAGAGATGTGAGACCATGTTCATCTTAACTCAGGTTTCCAGAATGGAAAAACGACAATGCAGTGTTCTGCTTTTTCCCACTTGGGGACTGACTGCACTGGTGGAAACTTTCATGGACATTGAACGGGTACGTCGGTCTGACCAGTGTAAAGATTTGGTATCACATTTTCTGAACTGAGTGCACCACACCAATAATTACATTTTGAGCACAGCTTTGATCACAGACTTGGTACAGTAATGTCACTATTATCGTTGTGAGTCTAGCACACACACCAACCCTTATGATGTTTCACAAGCCAATGTTTATATACCGTAGATGGCATTTGAAGTAATGGTGGTTGATTATGCTCCCTTATTGTCTTTACGCAGTGCTGGGCATAAACAAGGACGTGGGTTCATCTGGATTCTGGGGTTCTGGAGGAATAGTGACAATCTGGTTCTTCTCTGAACTAAATGTTCCTGAGCAGACTGTGTGGATTCTTCAGACAGAGTCTGGTCCCTACAGAGACATCTGCCTTGTTAAACCCGTTGTACACCGGTGTTATGCTCCATCATGCAATAGTGTTGCGTTCCGAAAATAGCAGACCTACAAGTTCACAACGCATCGCACCCGCGACTTGTAGGTAGCTTGTAGGTCTACTATTTTCGGTGCATGACACCATTGTGTGATGAAGTGTGAATCTGGCTTAAGCCTCCTGCATAATGAAGTCACACAGTTCAGTTTATGGCCTCATTTAGTTTCGCAGTTATATGACATTTACAGAACAGTATGTGCACCGCGTCATACAGCCATAACACATATTTCTCATGT
Source organism: Gymnoscopelus microlampas (assembly GCF_963454915.1). Classification (NCBI taxonomy): domain Eukaryota; kingdom Metazoa; phylum Chordata; class Actinopteri; order Myctophiformes; family Myctophidae; genus Gymnoscopelus; species Gymnoscopelus microlampas. The sequence goes on from NC_139962.1 coordinate 46,718,935, forward strand.
CCATGCTATGTCATAGTGCTGACCACATGCTTTCTTAATTACAGTACGTCATCATGAAGCCTCTTTTCCACTGTGCCATAGAACAGTAAAAAAAGAAAACGTTCCATTTGCATTTCCGCTTGTGCACATTTTGCCGGTGTCTGCCACAGAACGCTATAAACGGTGCCCAGTCGGCATGGGTGAATAACCACGCTCGGCACAGCCAAACCGAGCTGGTGGCAGGGCTTATTGACGTAGGTATTACATTATTGGTTCTAGGCCCTGCAGTGGGAAAACACTGAGAGTCAACACAAAAGGCTGCTCCAAATGCATGTCTAAATATTTACTACTGCCAGTTGAGGAGAGATGACAATAGATTATATGCATACGTAATGCATATAATACAGTTGATTACAGACTTTTCAGGTAAATAGCTTGAGTTCTCACCAGACAGATGTGGATTGGCACTCAGCAAAGCACCTCCATTCCAATGTGAAACTAGGGATCTGGTCAATGCATAATTTTAATTCTGCATCATGTCTGAACCTGCTGTGTCTATGTTCCAAGTAATTCAAACACACACGCACGCACGCACGCACGCACGCACGCACGCACGCACGCACGCACGCACGCACGCACGCACGCACGCACGCACACACACACACACACACACACACACACACACACACACACACACACACACACACACACACACACACACACACACACACACACACACACACACACACACACACACACACACACATATTACTTATGTGCAATTTATGACAACCTCCTACTGACTGTTAGGGTTGGACTTGTCCGTCACACTCTCTCTCTCACTCACTCACTCACTCACTCACTCACTCACTCACTCACTCTCTCTTTTTCTCTCTCTCTCTGATATGCCAACCAGTTTTTATTTGATCTCTGTGTTCCTCCCCTCCATGTGACCTCTGCCCTCCTCTCCAGCCTCGCCTCTCTGGGAAGTTTAACTCTGGATTCCCTGGAGGACATTTATACTGCTGCTCTGCTACTAATGCACATCTACTGCCCTACAGAGACCCAGAGGAGAGTTAGACTGCTGCTCTGCTACTAATACACATCTACTATCCCACAACTGTCTGTCCTACACAGACAAACATTACATAGCTGTCTGTCGTACAAAGAAATACAGCAGGAGCTGTCTGTCCTAAAGGGACAAACGACACTAACCGTCTGTCCAACAGAGACATAGAGCAGGAAATGTCTGTCCTAAAGGGACAAACAACACTAACCATCTGTCCAACAGAGACATACAGCAGAAACTGTCTGACCCAAAGAGACAAACGGCATGGTCTTTGTAGTGAAACTGACTTAGAGAGTATACTGTATTTTCTACTAGCTTTTATTGGATGTAGTGACATGGCTCATGACCTGTGACCTTTAAAACACAGGAAGTAATTTAGGGCTGTTAGTGGTTGTAGGCCTGAGGACAGAGAACGTCATGGCCCGTGACCATGCAGCCTGGGATTGATAGCATTTGTTTCTTCATAGGTGCCAGATGGCTGGGGGCTGAGAGTGTACACTCTCAGAATTACAGATGGATACATGAACACTGAGGATTGTGCTGTGTATGCCATGAGTGACAGACCTGTTACCTATCCACTTTGTGTGGCACATAAGGCCTTCACAGAGCGCTTCCACTTTTCACGGTGAGCTGCTGCAGTCCGCACTTCAGCTCAGGATTTCCATCCGGCTTCTATTCTTTCTTTCTCAACGGTACGCCTCCAGGTGGTCTTTGGTCTTCCTTTTCTTCTTTTCCCTTCTGGTGCCCATGTCATTGTTATGCTGCAGTCGTTGTTGTGGTCCTGCCTTAGTATGTGTCCAATCATCTTCCATCTACGCAGCTTCACTTCCTCACTCAGCGGCGTCATCTTAGCTCTTTCTAAGAGCTCTTCAGTACTGACGTGATCTTGCCTATTTATACAGAGTATTCTTCGTCTCTACGTCGTCCTCAGACGAGCCCTCCATCGGAGTCTCCAGTCATCTCGGTTCTCCATACATCTGACATATATTATTCTTTTAATTTGAATTGTGTTGCAAACACTGTACCTTATTTCGTATTCATTTCCTTTTGCAAACTGAGCCAGGGGTAGGGCTCGATAAGCATTATGCTTCTCCCTGTCCCCTTTTCCAGCTTCTTGGACACTTCATGTATACTTGTGCCTCGGACCGACTTTTTCTTGTGATTATGACGTTTCAAATTTGCATTAATGCACGTGTGTATATATGTATCTTTTCTGTTGTCCAAAAGAGCTGGAAATAAACTGAACTGAACTGAACCAGCTCCTTTGTGCTTTCTGCACCAGCATCTTTCCTTAGTACATCCACACAGGAGTGGGACGTCCTCTTGATCGATGCCTGTGTGTTGGTTCCCACAGTACGAGCTTTTTGGCCCGGGAATTCTCGGTACCGGTGGCAGTGGCCGGCTAGTCTCATCCTCCTGACTGCTATCTTTTCTGATACACTTGGTAGTGCCCCGTACAGACGCTTGTTGGTAATGTGCTCGTCCTGGTTGATGTTCAGTACCACACGTAATATTCTGGTGTAGCACCCGTCCAGGGACTTCTGTAGGGCTTGCTTTAGTGTCCAGCTTTCACAGGCGTAGAGGAGAACGGACTCCACAGTTGCAGAGAAGAAACTGATCTTGATCCGCCGGGGGAGGTTGGATTTCCACACACTGGTCATGCCATTAAGAGCTCTCCAGGCAAGTGCTTTCCTCACCTTAAGGTCCTTTTCTGTGGAGCCCACCCATGCGCCCAGGTATTTAAAGTCACTGACCTCCTTTAGCACAGTGCCTTCTGTTGTTGTTAGGGGCGGATGTTCTTGGGGGATGTTATAGGTCATGACCTTGGTTTTCTTTGCATTTAGCATGAGGCCAACCCTAGCACACTCTAACTCCACTCTGGACAAGAGCTCCTGTAGGCATCTATTAAGGAACACATGAGTGACAGACGTCTTTAAGTAAATGTCATATACTATACTGATTGACAGCTTCCCTTGCATTGCTGTCCTCACCCACCCCTGGTTCACTAAGCAGCTTAACCACTTGAACCCTATATACTTCATTGACAGGAGTCCCCCAGGGCTCTATACTAGGCCGCCACCTTGTATCCCCTCTACATGAAATATCTTCACTGAAAATAGTTGATTTACAAGCTCACAATGTGTCGTGTTGCGACGCTTTGTGAGCTTGTAGATGGGCTATTTTCCCAGAATGTTTGCAGACAGACAAACCTACCAAATGTTGTACTTTTATTTTATTATAATTTTCTTTAAATACATTAGCGTGCAACCCATCTATTTCTCCAGGGATTCAGAGAGAGAGCACATTCTTTACCCTTTGCCACTCCTCTGTTCTATTGCCCCTTTCCTTCGTTACCTCTCATCAACTTGATACTGCCCTCTGGGAAACAGCAGACAAGACAGACAGACAAAGACAGTCTTGTATTGAGTTGTGAAACACTTTTGACTTTCTTAGTCATGAAAATTACCCCTTTCCCTCACAGGGATAAAAAGAATGGCCCCATAAGGTCAATTTTGCTATTCTCGGTCCCAACATGGGTAGTTAAACAGGAACACACACACTCACTTGCCCGCTCACTCACTCACTCACTCACTCACTCACTCAAACAGGAATGTTTATCTGCAGCAAAATTGATGGGTTCGCAATCTCAAGTGGAGTCAGTATACAGTAGGTGGCACGAATGTACCAAAAGGGCAGATCTAATCAGGAGGGACAACCCACCACAAGAATATTGGCCTTAATTTTCTGTCTCTCCAAATAAAGGAAGAGAGGGATATGTGTTTGCTGTGATATGGCTGTCATTAGTCAAACTTGCACATTGCCGGTAGAATATTGCTAACACAACTACATCAGGAACACCACCACATCAATTACAACGGTTTCGGCTCACAATACCTGGGAATCGCTGTGTGTCGATGGCAGATTTCATTAGCGCCTCCATGGAACTCGGAGAAAACACTGCACTGGATAGTTATAGGCTGAGTGTGCCAGTTTACCACCCTCAAACTAGAGGCCTAAGTGTCTTGGAAACACAAGCTCTATTCAGAGTGCTTGGGAAGTCCCGGGGTCTTGGACCCCTCCACATGTTGGTGACTGAACAGAAGGATAAATGCTCCGACACAATATGATACTCCTGGCGAATGCAAGTTTATTGCTGATATAGTGTAGTGTAAAACCACAATTGCACTTTTGCCTTTATATTTCCTATGCCTCTATTGATTTCTATTCCTATTATAATGTACTCATTTTTTTATTTTTTTAGGGGCTTTTCATGCCTTTATTATAGATAGGACAGTAGGCTGAGAGAAAGATGGGGAGTGACATGCAGCAAAGGCCGACGGGATCGGGACGTTGTGGGTTCACCTAGGCTACGACAGCGGTCCGCTACAACAGCGGTCCGGGCCATAATGTACTTCATTTTAAACACATTTCTATATCTTATTCAAGTACTTTGAATTGCCCTTGTTATAAAATGTGGTACACATAAACTTGCCTTGCCTATAGTAGTAGCTCTTATCACGTCAGAGAATCATCTGACATAGTATCTGACAGACATATCACACAGCCAGTCTTTGACCACATAGATGTCCAACTACAGCCATGTCTCCCTTGTTTTCTCCTTTTATCTCTGACAGTATTACTGCAGATTATCTTTTTTTTGCAGAGGATCTATAGCCAGCTGTTCTGTGTATCTTTATTGAGACAGTGAAAATCTGAGAGGGAGACAGACATTTAGTTGTAGACAAGAGAGAAGGCCCTGGTGAGATTTGATCCTAGAGACCACAAAGGGTTTACATGTGGCTCCAAATGCCACTATACACTCTGGGTATATCCCCCGGATTTAAATAGACTACCAGTCAGACTCTCAACACAGTTCTCATAAGCTGTGTATGGATGACGCTGATGTCTATAGGCTGTGTATGTGGGTGACACTGGTGTCTATAGGAGGTGTGTGTATGCCATGGGTGACACACTGGTGTCTATTGTACGTTGTTGAACTGACTGCTGTCTGGGACATTGACTACAGTCACATTGTTCTCTCATGCTCTCAGTATGACCAATGAATGAATTACTGCAGTACTTTTGCCTTTTCCCCAAGAGTAATTCTGTAAAGTGAATCTGTGGTTAGAGAGACCATTCTGTATTACAGAGCCCTGATGTTAGAACATCCCCACCACAGCCTTGAGTGTCCCTGAGCGAGGCAGTGAAATCCTACTTGCCAATACTCTCGGCCTGCAGACAAACACATGTTGAATAAAAGCACAACTTGTGTATGATAATGACATAAGGCAGATAGTTGAGTCTTACTAGGTGTGTGTGTGTGTGCGTGTGTGTGCGTGTGTGTGTGTGTGTGTCTGTGTGTGTGTGTGTGTGTGTGTGTGTGTGTGTGTGTGTGTGTGTGTGTGTGTGTGTGTGTGTGTGTGTGTGTGTGTGTGTCGTCGTGTTTAGGACCTGTCTGGCAATGTCAAGTTATGCATGGAATGTTTTGATTACAATAGTTTGTTATCATCAACACAGGTTCTACTCACTCCCACATTACATAACAGTGATGGCTGTAGTAATTGTAATCATAGTTAGAGTATAACATAAAAATTACTGGTATTAGTAGATAGTAGATACGTATATCAGTAATATTAATAGTATACCAGTAGCCAGTATTATTACTATAGTAGTTGTACAGGTAGTTGTAATTGACAATGACGTCACATGCTTTACTATTGTGATTGGTTAGGGGATGAACCAATCGCCAAAGACTCCCACTTTGGCTACGCCCATCTCAGAAAACGGCTGCAATGGGAAGCGCTTTCAGACTGAATAATGGAGTGGAACGAAATGTAAATTGAGGTATCAGGCTGCGTTGTAGTTTCATTTGTTTAATTTTTTTTACATTATTTAAATGTTTTTGTAAACACAGCACCTACACAGAACTCATACAAACCCCCCATCCCACCAGGCCCAACTATGGTATGGCCTGGCCCTGTAGTATTTTTGTTCTGTTGTTATGGTGAGCGAAAACAACAACAGCAGTATAAGTGGCAATAGTAGTAATAGTAGCTGTGATAAGAAGTAGCAGTAGTGACAGATTCTCCCACAGCCCTGCCATTGGCCAACACAATGCACTACTGCAAGGCCAATCAGATATGACCACCATGAAGTCATGCTCCTCAGCTGGGAGAGATGTGATTGGATGATGCTGGTGCATTCCTCTGTTCACAGTGTTAAAGGTTGTTCTGTGAGCATTTATTTGTTGTGTTGGCCAGTGGTGGTATGTAGCTACACAGATTATGCATAATTATTGTGCAGTTATGCATATAAACATGGAGTGTTTTAAGAATCTGTGTGTGTGTGTGTGTGTGTGTGTGTGTGTGTGTGCGTGTGTGCGTGCGTGTACTGACCACAGTGCTCTGGTGTTGATAGCTATCACAGTTAATTGTCCATAAGCTAAGGAAAGTGTTGCCAAATGTCCAACATCCCCAACCCTAACCTTGACCGCACCTCCAACCTCACCCTAACGCTAACCCTGGTGTCAGTCATTACATATAGCTGTTTAGGCTCGCTGTGTTTAGGCTCATAGTGTTTAATCACAGCCTGTAGTCTGACATGTACCCAGTGCCACGCTACACAACAACCAGCAAGTGAATTGGTTTCTCTGTGCTGTTAGCGCTCATGATCAGCACATTTCATATCCACACAAAAATATAGACCCCATTCATACTCCACTAAACAGTGCTATCCACAAATGATATCCACTTCTATAGCAGCAACAGTGCTATTTGTGGGACAATCACAGGAGATAAACTTTGAAGTAATTTATGTTATTGTGGTTAGTCTCCCCTCTCCCATAGTTCCTGCTTTTTTTTACTATATTATGACCTTATTTTGATTCAGAATGTACTCTACCCTAACCCTATACTGATTTAAAGAAACGCAGATTTTCTATCTGTCAATAGCGTCCGAGACAGGACGCTATTGATTGACATTAAATAATTCTCTCTCTCTCGCTATGAAAGAAACAAGTCAACCAGTCAAGTGCGCAATGCAATTCATTTGCATAGTTGCCATGTCCGCTTATTATAAGCGACTTTGGGCTTGTTTCCTAATGTTGTTTAAACCAGTGGTTCTCAAACATTTTCATACCCCTAGACTATGAATACAAATGGCTGTGATCTGGGAATGACTTGAGATTGTGCCACAGTTTGGCAGCTCGCCCTGAGAATGTGTTCTTTTTATAATAATGATGCAACTCTTGTGTTTGTTTTTCTGTCCTTCTATGGGCATCAGAGTTTTTATTAACCCTTTGAAATTGCAGACCATTAATTACTTTTAAATGTACAAATAATGTTCATGTCAAATACATATAACAGTTATTGTGTTGTAATAACTGTTGTCTGTTGTAGCCTTAACCCAAACTTGTGTGCAGTTTGACTCTGTAGGACATGCATTTAGTGCAGTTTGACTCTGTAGGACATGCATTTAGTGCAGTTTGACTCGTAGGACATGCATTTAGTGCAGTTTGACTCTGTAGGACATGCATTTAGTGCAGTTTGACTCGTAGGACATGCATTTAGTGCAGTTTGACTCTGTAGGACATGCATTTAGTGCAGTTTGACTCGTAGGACATGCATTTAGTGCAGTTTGACTCGTAGGACATGCATTTAGTGCAGTTTGACTCTGTAGGATATGCATTTAGTGCAGTTTGACTCTGCAATAGGACAAGCATAGTGCAGTTTGATTCTGTAGGACAGATATATAGTGCTGTTTGTCTTTGTATGGCAGACAGTTCATGCTGTTTTTCTCTGCAGGACAGTGCACAGATGTATAGTAGATGTTCCATATGTGACTGAAGTGTGTGTGTGTGTGTGTGTGTGTGTGTGTGTGTGTGTGTGTGTGTGTGTGTGTGTGTGTGTGTGTGTGTGTGTGTGTGTGTGTGTGTGTGTGTGTGTGTGTGTGTGTGTTTATGTGTCTCCCTGCTGAGATATAGTAAACAGAGAGACAGCAGGTCCAGTCTCTGTGGCTGCTGGAATGTCACTGTTAAATACAATGCTGTGTCTGTGTGCGTGCTTGGATGGGGATGTGTTAAACGTGTTTTTCATTTTTACGGTGCTCTCTCTTTCTCTCTCTCACACACACACACACACACACACACACACACACACACACACACACACACACACACACACACACACGTTCCTCTGAGTTGTTGGCTTGTGTCCGCAGTGAGGCATCTGTGTTTTGACAGCTCCAGCATCCTGACAGGAAACAACAGAGAAGCATATCCTCCTACTCTCTGACAGGCCCTACTTCAACATTACACACACCTACAGTCTTCTGGGAGCTACCTAGTACAACCACAGTCTACTACTATTTTGCCCCCCCCCCCCGTCTCAATTTAGTCATTATGCCAATTAATCTTGCCCACATAATTCTACTGCCTCACCTGCCAGTGAGGAGACCCCACCGGGAGGATGTATCGCCTTCTTCCTACTCCAACCGGTAAACACCCGCTGCTGACTGGCGCCACCTCACCCCGTAGGAATCACTACCACAGCGACAAAGATTGCCCTCCCCACCCGGTTTCAATGAGGAGCGTCAAAAAAAGTCTCCTCGCTCCGCTTACGTGTATCTGTACCATTATGTTGTTTGGGACCAAAACCGGTAAACCGACCCACTCACCAATACAGCCAGTCTAAGTATAGTCATGGGTTTGTTGTGGCTATGGTCAGGGAAACCATTTGGGAGGGCCAATAGCCAGCAGTAAGCCAGTGAGACTGTGTGACCTCAAACTCCTGCATTCTGAGCTGGTAGAAATGATCTGTCTCATTCCCTGCCTCTGTTCCATCTCGCTCAGCAGTTTCATGCCATTCTGAGGCTTGTTTGATGCTTGCTTACACACTGTGTCGAGACAAAAATAGTCGATCTCCAAGCTCACAACGCTTCGCGATGCGACACTTTGTGAGCTTGTAGATCGGCTATTTTTGGCGCACAACCAAGTGCCGTATGAATCAGGCTTTACTAAGCTCATCTTGTCTGACTCAGGAATGTGCTGATAACCTTTGCTCAGAAATCTCTCTCCCCTGTCTTGCTTTCTTTCTTTCATACCGATCTCTTTCTCACTTGATCTCTATTTCTCTCTCCCTCTATCTATATTGCCACCCCCCCCCCCCCCCGTCTCTCTCTCCTTCTCTCTCTCTCTATATAACTGTATTCAGACATTGTGAGGTTGAGCCTCTCAGTTGCTCAGGAGCTCAGTATGCATTCTGTCCCTTCTGTCTCACCATAGTCTTATGGTGGTTGTCAGACTGTTATCACTGCTCATTATATCTTTATCAGCTACCTGCTATGCGTACACCATGTACTGTATGTACTTTTTGCACCTACAGCTTGTGTACAGTATACTGTATATGATCCTCTGTTGCACTTTTAGTCATTTAGTTTTACAGTTTAGTTTAGTCCTGGCTCTGCAAATCCTTGTCTTACTCTGTATGAATAGTATTATTGTGTATTTTGTGTTCTACACAGAGAAATCCTATTCATTTATAACTCACAGCGTACAAATGTACTGTACATTTGTATACTCTCAGAGTTAAATGAACACTCAAGAGCCGTGTAGATGTAGTGAATGCCAGTCCTCCTGCAGCTGTGGTTCTGTCTCCATGGATTAAAGTTCTCTTTATCTTATGTTTTAAAATTTGTTAAATTACATTACATTACAGTCATTTAGCAGACGCTTTTATCCAAAGCGACTTACAATAAGTGCATCCAACAACGGTAGGCAAGAAAACTACTAATCACCAGAAGTCTTAAGTGCATTCTCAAGCAAGCAAGCAACTAAGAGCATACCTAGCGCTAAGGTTAAAGTGCAATATATCAGCTACCTATTTTCTTAGACAGATGAGTTCACAGGTCAGTTCACGGGTCAGGAATCCAGCGTAGCGATAGTTCAGGTAGGCACGGAAGGCAGGAGGGGTACACTGTTAGCCTCGCTCTCCCCCGGACCCCTCCCCCCTTCATTTGCTAACAAGTTAATTCATACATATACACCCACAAGTCAGTCTGTCTCTCCATGGTCAACCTCACTCTCCTTTCTTCATTCTCATTCGCTACAAGCTAACTCACACACACCCTCATTCCCACAGTGCAACTCAGGTGGTCTTTTAAGCAGACCAACAACTCTGTTCATTCTACATGCTCAGCATTGTCAGCTACGTTCTGAAGCCTGTCAGTGTTCACACTCTCTCTCCACCTCACCGGCCCCCTCCCTGTGGCATTTAGTTTTCCATGTTAATGGATGATTCTGTGGATTGTATGGTGATATGTGGTATCTTAACTATGCATTGAAAGGTTCAATGTTATGTTCATGTAATAACTGCATTTTAGGCTCTGCTTCGGGGATTTGTGATCTCAGATTCTGTGTCAAGCTTGCACAGATACTATGTAGTATCACAGGAGCAGATTCACACCGCCAATCTGAATGCAATGCTATTGCAATAGAATTGCAATAAATGGTAAATGGTTAATTCTGAGCTGAAGTGTCTAACTGAAATAAGGTTTATATTTCCTATCAACAAACCAGTCAGAGCAGTCAGTCAACAGTCAGTGAGTCTTTTGGAAGTAATAAAAGCTTTAGTGCTCGGATCAAGATTTCTCTCTCTTCTAGCTCACTCATAAACCCACATACAGACACGCACGTACGCTTGCACATACACACACTCATACGCATACACTGCCGCGTTCCGACATTTTTACTTCCCATAACATGAATGGAACACAAGGCAGCAGCCTGTGTGTGTGTGTGTGTGTGTGTGTGTGTGTGTGTGTGTGTGTGTGTGTGTGTGTGTGTGTGTGTGTGTGTGTGTGTGTGTGTGTGTGTGTGTGTGTGTGTGTGTGTGTGTGTGTGTGTGTGTGTGTGTGTGTGTGTGTGTGCGTGCTAGTTGTCTTGTAAACACTATAATTCCTTGTCGTGTTCGGCTGCTCCCAGCCCACAACCAGCCAGCCAATCACATGATGTGAATGTTGATATAACTTAAAATGATATCACTCATTCTCAGGACCTCTGAGACTCAGAACTGTTTATCTTTACTTGACCTTTATTATTATTTACTTTTATACATGTGCACATCTATGGGACTCTCATCCAGAGAGACTTCCACAAAGTCCAACAATAATAATTACCAGGTTCTGGATGAATACAATTACAATAAATGAGTTGAAAGGTGTAAAGGGGTCATACATTGTAGTCAGGGTCATCAACATGTCCGTACATGGACAAACATGGACTTGTCTATGTCCGTGGTACTTTTTTTCTTTTTCTTTTTTTACGAAAACTATTGTCTATAATTGCGTCTCTTTTTTTAATATTCACAATCTAATCTTCAAAAATGTGTTTGAATAATTTTGGTGACTCATAAAGTGTCGGGATGACATGCTCATTAATATGTTGCAGGATATTTGTGGTATTGTACCTATAGTACTCTCAGTATGTGAGTCAAGTCAACGGTATGACCACAGTGGAAAAGAGCAAAAACATGTCATGTCATCTGTTCAGAAGGAGCTATTTACTACCAAGGCAAAGAAGGGCAGACAAGTAAAGCTAATTGTCGTCAGTTGAGAGAAAGTGTCAATACAATAATAACAATAACAACTCAATAACAACTCAATTATAATAACACTCAACAAGCATAATCCATGGAAACCCTTGATCCACAGCCTCACCATCAGACCTCCTCCTCACCTCTGATCAAAGTTAGGCACCTTTGCATCAAACTATTGTGACACTGCATTCCTTTAAATCCTGCCATGCACCTCATGGATCACTCATCACGTACATACCGTTTTCTATTGTTCCATCTGCATACTTTCTCAACATTTTTGAGTATGTTCACCATATGGAAACCACAACTTTTGAAGCTACGTTGACAAACTATAAAACTAGTTTAGCTGGTAGAACTTCCTGTCACCTCCTGTCCTCAGGTAGCCTCGATCTCCAGGCTTTTACTTTTTTAGTTTTGTGTCCTCAAGTAACACTGTCCTCTGAAAAGCCATCTGTCTATATACTGTAATAACCATATGAAGTATAATACGCACCCATTCACCTTTGCATCTAAGAGGCCCTTTTGCTCCTGCAATGTAAGATGGAAGCACTGTATGTACTGATAAGACCCAATTATTGAAATCCCAAACATGGAATATACTTGGACCATGCCACATTTAATGCCTGTCTCAGGACTGCCCTGCCAGTATACAGTGAATAACTGTAGTATAAAGTATAGCTTATCAAGTCTGACATCCCAATTTTGGGTATGCCATTTTAGGCTAAAAAGAAAATAGAATTGCTTATCTACAAACTCACAACATGCTGTGATGTGTTGTGAGCTTGTAGCTTTGTTTCCCAAAAAATAATTAGGGCCCGAGCACTGCACAGTAGTGCGAAGCCCTATTGAAACTGCAATGATTATTATTCCGCTTCCGCTTCCCGATAATGAATCAGGAAAATTAGGGCCTAAACGTACTCAAAAAGTTACGCAACTTTGCACACACATCACAAGTGGCGAAGAATTACGGATATTAATCGTCTAAAAAAGGATGCGTGGCCTAATGGCTCAATAGTGCCCCCTACAAAATTCTGTGCTTGAAGCCCCACAATACGGTTTCACCTGTATGAAAATCGGTACACACCTGTATCATGTCCCGACTTACAAAAAAGTATTTTGGAGCCATGACCTAAACCCAACAGGAAGTCGGACATTTATAATTAATTAATTTATAGTGCCGTTTTTGTGCATTTCACACCATTTTCACAGGTTGTACTTTAACAAACTCCTCCTAGGCGGATTGTCGGATTTACCTGAAATTCGCTCAGAGTACACAAAAGACCATAACGATGAAAAGTTATCAAAAGCTTGAGTTTTTGTAAAACGGCGTGACATTGGCAAAGTGTCAAATTCCTATTCGCTGGGCTTTAGACAGCAATAACTCCAGTTCTCAGCATGGTAAACCTAGGAAACTTGCTAGGTGCACTTAGACGGCCAATAGGGACAGGCTGTAATTGCTTAAGACCAGCCCCCTCTGTGTTCCTATTGGCTGGGCTCTCTCATCAAAGGCACCGCTCACTTCACACTCGGTGTGATTTTTTTCTATGTAGCCTAACTTTTCAGCTGATTGCCATACAGACTTGTGGGTGGTGTCATTGGACTGAGATAACAGTCCTTGTTCTTCATTGGTGTTACATAACTCCGCTCCCTCTTCTAATTGGTCAATATTTGATAGTTCCTATGTTTTGCTGTCATTTTTTCATAAGTCGTCTCACACACTAAACATTCAAAAAATATTCACACAAGATCTAAAGTGGGTGTTTATCACCTTAGTTTACTGTGGAAAATATTCCATGCAATAGGCCTTTGAACTCTGTGGGGAGAAAACCAAAGTGAATGATGACAGATAAATGAGTCTAATGTAATACTTGTTTATGTGTTTTTATGAAATTAGCCTGGAGGTATGACCACTAGATGTACAATGTCTGAGCATGAATTCATTTTGTTGAAGGTTGTGTGTGCTCTCACGCAATGCCAATACAATCAAAACTCATACCTGATGATCCATTAGACCGTACATGGGCAACTGGCGGCCCGGGGGCCACATGCGGCCCACACCTTCACTTAATGCAGGTTAACATTTGGAATACTGGAGATATTATTGATTTCAGCTGTTACAATTCCAAACATGCAAACATGACCCGCTTTAATTACTTCAGTCTATATTAGTAGCTTAATGACTAGTATTAAAATTCTATTGTCTTTTTTATGTTCAATGTATTTGTATTTAAGTTCATAAAGTTAACATAAGTATAACTACATGCATTTGAAATTAAATAAAGATGTTACATTTCAGGATTCCAATTACTCCACTTCCCAGCATCAAAAATCTACAAACCTTGCAAGGCACACTTAGACGACCAATAGGGACAGGCCGTAATTGTTTAAGCTACTGTATGTAGCCTAACTTTTCAGCTGATTGCCATACAGACTTGCAGCTTTAATTTAGATTATTTTTGTTATTTTTTTTGGTAAGTGGCTCGTTTTAAAATGTGTAGTGCAGTGGAATAGAGTAGACACTATGGCACATCAACAGTCCATAGTACATAGTACTACTGCATGTCCGTGGCAAAAATAAAATATTGATGGAAATGTCCATCACAAGCTGGCATGGTGATGACCCCTGATTGTAGTGGTCAGGTCAGACAATATTCCTATGATAGTAGAAAAATCATGATAAGAGCTTGTGACAGAACCAAAATACAGACAAGCGAGAGAGAGAGAGGAGATAGACTTATAGATAGATTTTATTTGAAGTGAGGAGATCACAGTCATAAAAAGACGACCAACAATAACATATACCTGGAATTGCTACCATTAACCAGTTAAGCACTATGCTATAGTTTAGGCCCACGGTTCTCAAAGTGGGGAGCATCAGCATACTCGTAATCCTTAATCATATTCCATCATATTCAAGGGCTTTTGGAGATAAATGAGACTCCAGTCACTTTAAAATTAGAGCACTGCAGAGGGCAGGAGTGTGTGTCTGTGTCCAGCTGACGCTCGTTGACGCTCGTTAATTTTATATGCATCAAAGTCAAATAGGCCAACATCTAATCTAAGATTAGTGGGACTTGAAAACCTAACATCATCACTGTATTAAATGTATTAGATATTTAATTGATATTATAGCTATTTTATTTTATTAGATATGTGATGTTGTTACCTGACAATTTAGTTGACTTTTGGTGAAAAAGCCTGCATATATCGGTATCGGTTGATATCGGAATCGGAAATTAAGAACAGTTTTGGAATATTGTACATCGGCAAAAAAGTCAATATCAAACCCGTGACACGCTGGTTTAGAAGAGCATATCGACAGTCTGCTTCTGTACCAAGAAAAGTCAGAAACCTCTTATCTCCATATTCTACATTTTTGTTTTTTTTCGTAAATGAGCGCCCTACTTGATCATACTACAGCGTCATGCAAAATATCAAAAGTAGCAGATCCCACAAGCTTGTGTATATTTGCAATTTTTGAATAGCGGTATAACTAGATGTGGTTAAGGAACCACATCTAGTGACTTTCTGATGCAGCTATTAAACTACTACTGAAATGCTACTACTAATAATAATGAAGATGGTTATCCACTGTTTAATTTGTGTTTTCCAACCAATACAGTATATCTGTTGGGATTTGTAGTTTTTCTTTTACAAAGAATACTGTATTCATAGTGTACTGGGCAATTCCATTGTCCCTATAGTTGTACTGTGCATCTCCCAGGTGTACTTATGTGTACTGTACCTGTACAATGTGTGTGTGTGTGTGTGTGTGTGTGTGTGTGTGTGTGTGTGTGTGTGTGTGTGTGTGTGTGTGTATACTGTAGCTGTTTTTGTGTGTACTGTGCCTGTTTGGGTGTGAAGCAGAGTGGAGCTGTAAAAGATTGACAACTTCTGCTGATTAAGTGTTTTTAATGATTGTTCTGATAACATACATCTGACATAACCACTCTGAATGACTCACTTCATTCAACAACTACTTCCTGTTATGACACTGCGGGTGTCCATGGCAACCGAGGGGTGGGTGGGTGCGTGTGTGGGTGAGAGAGAGCGCTTCATTCTTTTACCTGATTCATACTTTGTCAAACAATGCGTTTGTAGATCTACTATTTTCAGTCCGGTCTTGGTGAAATTCCGCATTGGTGTTTTGTTAGAAATGTGACATGAACAGATTTGAATGGCAGTGCAGAGACAGTACGCGCAATACAATTACGAATGACTAAGAAATGTATATTTATTTACAAAATCACATGCTGTGTACAGACCAGCAGCACACATGCAAAGAAACAAGACCAGCACACTCACACTAACATACTGTGAGGACATAAGTTCTATCCTTATTGTAAAGCTGTGTTTTCATTGATTGAACAGATGTAATGTAATTCAAAATATATTTTTCTGTTGTTTTCCAGAAAAGTTGTATAACAGCCATGGTCCAGAACTACGTCGATCTCTGTTCTCCCTGAAACAGCTGTTTCAGGTACACAGCATCTACTCTGTCTCTGTCTCTCTCTCTCCTCACATCTCTCCTTCTCTCTAATATTTCTCAATCAAAGGTCATTCTATTTAGCAATAGAATGACCTTCTCTTCCTAGATTAATAACCAAACATACATACACATGATTTATTTATTTATGTCCACACACACACACAGTAGTACTAGCTCTCTCTCTCTCTCTCTCTCTCTCGCTCTCTCTCTCTCTCTCTCTCTCTCTCTCTCTCTCTCTCTCTCTCTCTCTCTCTCTCTCTCTCTCTCTCTCTCTCTGTGTGCCACCAGTGTAGCCACAGGAAATAACTGCATCCTTTGATCCCTGTGTTCTCAGACTGAGGAACAGAGAAGAATGGACAGAGAGAGAGAGAAAAGGGAGAAAAGAGAGAGAGGAGGAAGTGATAGGGAGAAAAGAGAGAGAGAGAGAGAGAGATGGAAATAGAGAGACAGAGAGGGTACAGTAAATTAGGATCTCTTGACGGTATCTGAATATTTATAGTCATGTATATTCAGACTTAATGTTTCCACCTAGCTCCCAATAATAGAATGCGGTCATTATCCGCTATCCCGAGAATAGATCGACCAGACAGAGATATTAATGTTAACAATAATAATAATCATAATAATAATTAGTATGTTTCTGTTTTATCCTTGTGCTTGTCAGGATGATAAGGACTTGGTTCCAGAGTTTGTAGCATCTGAAGGCCTGACCTGTTTTATCAAAGTAGGAACTGAAGCTGATCACAACTATCAGAACTACATCCTGAGAGGTAAGTAGTAATTCCCTTGAACCTATCCGTTTTTAATATTTTATTTTCTTCTCAGAGTGTTCAGTCAGATCATCACACTGCTTTTAACTGCAAACTCACTGAGATGATTACATTATTATTATAAGTCTTGTCCTGTCTGTTTGTCTCTCTTTATGTCTGTCTGTCTATCTGTGTGTCTGTCTGTCTGTCTGTCTGTCTGTTTGTCTCTCTGTCTATCTGTACCAGCGTTGAGTCAGATCATGCTGTTTGTTGATGGGATGAACGGAGTTATTAACCACCCAGAGACTGTCCAATGGCTGTACAGCCTGACTGGTAGCCTGGTGAGTTACTGGCTAGCTTTCTTACTGACTGACTGACTGACTGACTGACTGACTGACTGACTGTGGTGTTTGACTAACTGGTGAGTAACAGAAATGAAAGTTGTCTTAACAGAGAAGTGAAAGTAACAGCTGTTTACCTCTGTAACATCTGTCATTCCTTAGTATTGTACACTGTATTTAGAATTGGTTATAGCTTACAATACACGTCAGCTGTACATAAATAGAAAACAGCTAAGACCTCCCGACAAGCCTTCAGGGACATCCAGTGTTTATGAGCTATTGAACTGACATGAGACTTTCCTTTAGTTGTGTAGTGTGTGCCCTGTGTGGTATCGCCATCTAGTGGATACTTGCTGTTTCTTACATTCCCTTTCTGTGTTCCTCTCTCCGTCTCTCTATCTATGTCTGTCTGTCTGTTTGTCTGTCTGTCTGTCTGTCTGTCTGTCTGTCTGTCTGTCTGTCTGTCTGTCTGTCTGTCTGTCTGTCTGTCTGTCTGTCTGTCTGTCTGTCTGACTGTCTCTCCGTTTGTCTGTCTCTCCGTTTGTCTGTCAGTCTCGGCTGGTAGTGAAGACGGCATTGAAGTTACTTATAGTGTTTGTAGAATACACAGAACCCAACAGCCCTCTGCTCATCCAGGCTGTCAACACTGTGGACTGCAAGAGAGGTACACACACACACACACACACACACACACACACACACACACACACACACACACACACACACACACACACACACACACACACACACACACACACACACACACACACCATTAATGAATTGTTTCCATGTGTGTGTGTGTGTGTGTGTGTGTGTGTGTGTGTGTGTGTGTGTGTGTGTGTGTGTGTGTGTGTGTGTGTGTGTGTGTGTGTGTGTGTGTGTGTGTGTGTGTGTGTGTGTGTTAAGGTATGAAATCCTGGTCATATCTAACAGACATTCTGGAAGAGAGGAACGGATCAGACACTGAACTCCTGATCTTCACAATGACACTCATAAACAAGGTTTGGCCTTTAACTCTGCCCCCAACCAAGATGACCCCTAAACATAATCACACAGGTCAAGATGTACTTGTGGAGAATATTGTGTATGACCCTCCATAGACAGACTCCATACTAGTAGGCTACTAGGCTTACAATGAATACGGGTACCACCACCGGTATCAATGATAAATGCTGATACAACAAGATACATTATACAGTAGAGTGGTAATTTCTTTCAGAGAATGTACAAATGGAACTAAATGGTCCCTTATGGATCCATATTTGGTTCCATTTGTACATTCTTAAGCTGAATTCTCGCCAGCAGTGGTGAGCGAATATCCGCAGTGTGGGATTCATTCCAGTAAACGGACGTGTCCGAGGTATGAGTGACACCCTGGTAAATAAGCAGGTTGTTGTCCAGCAAGAGATCTGCAGCTCAAGCCAGCACAGCTGTGCCGGGCAGGACAGCTCACAGCCAGGGAGAGCAAAGTACAGGCACTGGTGTGCGTCTTTGCAGCATGGTTGTAAACAATCTGTGCATTCTAGGTAAGAAGTGGGCCATGTAGTTCAATCGTGATTAATTTCACATCTACAACTGCTGTTTGGGCGGGAACCCCTATTTGTAACTATACCTTAAAAAGGGGTTCCCGTTGCTATGTACAGTATATTTAGCAGTTTTTTGTAATTTTTTCAGTTTTTCAGAAAAGTTAGGTCAGGATTTAGAAGGCGTTTTTAGAATCTGCCTCAGGTCTAAATGGGTTCAAATATAGTTATAAATATTCACTACTTTCTCTTTCAACAGGTCTGAGTAGTCCTTTTAGGGTGTACTCGTAGGCTATTTCAGACCACAGCACACTTCTGGTTGGCTGCTGCAGGCACTGTTGAACTTTTCTCAACTTTTCTGGTATGCTCTTTCTGGTCTTTTTTTCCGGTGTTTTTCTGCCTCTGCGGCTTCGCCTCCTCCTGGATGCCGCAGTTGCTCTCGCCATAGACAATGCATTGAACCTCACTCGCTTTCTCAGAACGCAGAAGCGGCATACCACTGTTGGTGTTATATCAGTGTTAGAGTTAGAAGTGGAACTGGTTTCACTTGTACACTTTCAGAGTTATGTTAACACTCTGGATCTAAACATCAGTGAAGTGCAGTCTAATGTAATAGAACCTACACTTTTGTACAGTTACAATCAGAGCTCCACATTATAAGATGTTAAAAGGTGTGTGTGTGTGTGTGTGTGTGTGTGTGTGTGTGTGTGTGTGTGTGTGTGTGTGTGTGTGTGTGTGTGTCTGTGTGTGTCTGTGTCTGTGTCTGTGTCTGTGTGTGTGTGTGTGTGTGTGTGTGTGTGTGTGTACACAGACTCTAGCAGTGCTGCCAGATCAGGATTCGTTCTACGATGTGACAGACAGTCTGGAACAGCTGGGCATAGAAGCCATCATTCATAAACACCTCAGCAACAAGGGCACTGAAGTAGACCTCAAACAGCAGTTTACTCTATATGAGGTACAAGACTCATTCATGTAATTATAGAACACAAGAGGGAGTGTGTTATGACAAATAACGTCACAGCTGTGTTCACAGGCGCGAGCTGACCTTGAGTGCCGTAGATCACCAAAGCTGTGATGTTATTCGACAACAACACACATGAACGTGTTCCAGTGCTTTTATACAACGATTTTTATGTATCTGATTTCATATTATGTATTAAACACTGAGATATCCAGGTTTGATGAAGAGTTAAACTATTGTTTAAATAAATCTACAGTATATATGACATCTATTCCCTTTATGTATGGTCACGGATATTAAACCTCATTTATAAAACAGTTAAGAATGAGTTGCACCCTGTCTGACCTCATTTATGTGGATCATGTAGACGGCTCTGCGTGCGGAGGATGCAGAGGTGGACCTCGAGGTGTCTCCCCTCCTCCGCAAGGAGCGCCGCAAGATTTCCACGGGCGAGCAGGAGGCGCGCAGGAGTCGGCGCTCCTCATGTCAGAGCCTCCCCGATGTCCCCAACTCCTCGCCCCCCTCCACCCCCTCTCCCGTCTCCTCCACTCCTTTCTCTCCCGCCTCCTCCTCCACTCCCCCACCCACCTCCTCGTGCCCAGTGTCTCCGACCTCCTCCTTCTCCTCCTGCACTTCTCCTTCATCGGTCGGTATGATCTCCCCCCTGCCCTCTGACCCCACTCTGTTCATGAGAGCCTCTCCTTCTCCTTCTGATCCTGCTGCTCCTCTGTCGCCTCCTGGAGGCTCCAATGGCACTGTCACCTCCCCGAACACAGCGGGAACAGAATCCAAGACCCCCATCAGCCCGTAAGTCTGATCTGTTACCTACAAAGTTACCTACAAATTGCAGTTACATTTATTATAGTAAGAACAGAGCGAGAAAAAAAACAATAACAGCAAACCAGAACAGTGTCAAAAGCAAGCCAGGGGCGTGGCTCCCAACAATATGTAATAAATTTATGTTTACATTTTTATTAAAAAACAACATGCGGTTAACATACAAATAACATTGTAACTGTAAAGGTAGCCCTAAAAGCATGTGAAGGGTCTTCAGTGAGGCTTGAAGCAATATCCTGGGGCCAGGATTTAGAATGTGGTCCCTGACTGTCTGTCCCTTCTATCCATCTCTTCACTGAGACTGAGGCATCAAATAGAAAGACCATCACTGATTCACATCACATTTTCAACTGTGTTGTTTGTGTTGTTAATGCAACTAAAACGGTCACAGCTTTGAGCCCTGTCTGTATTCTGTTACATCCTACAAACAGCAGCAACTACTGTCTCTGCGTTCTAAAGTTAAACTTTGATTTCATGTCAACAAAATACTAAATGATACGACATCCACTTCATTCTGAAGTCATTGTTCTCACTCCTCAAACAGTAGCTACTGTTTGTCTCTGTTGGACAGAGAGTTAGTGCTGTTTGTCTCTGTAGTCAAGTATTGGTGTAGTATTCTATTGGTGTTGGGTTTCTTATAACCACTGCTGTCTTTTTCCTTCTTTCACACCCCTCCTTTCTCCCCTTCTCCCTCTTCCTTTCCTCTTCCTCTCTTTTTTATTATTGTTCATTATTTTGTTTCTACTCTCCCTGTCTCTCTCTATGTCCTATTCCCACCCTTGCGTACTCTGACTCTCTCATTCATACCCTCTCTCCTTCTCCAATTATCTGCTCTCCTTCTCTCACTCCTGTTACTACTCATCCTGTTCTGTTCTCCTACATCTCTCCCTCCCTCTCCATGTACTTCCGTACCCCTCTCCTTATCTCCTCCATTCTTCCTTTCTCTCTCACCCTCCTCCTCTCTCTCTCTTTATCTCTCCTTCCCAACCTCTGCTGTTTCCTCCTGTTGTGTGTTGTTGTCCTGTAGGGGGCGGTCTTTCCTCAGTCACCACATATCGCCTCTCTCTCTGAGCAAGAAGTCACGACTCTTTTCTAAAGCATCCTCTATCTCAGAGGAGAGCAGGTCTGTAACACACCAATGTGCATGCACTTGCACACGCACACGCACACGCACACGCACACGCACACGCACACGCACACGCACACCATAATAAGGCACTGTGCTTAGCACTAAATAATTGACCCGACCCAGAAATGGAGGACTGACTGACGGTGTGTTCTAGTGGGTTGGCTGTCTACCACACATCAACTCTCTCGCACACACACACACACACACACACACACACACACACACACACACACACACACACACACACACACACACACACACACACACACACACACACACACACACACACACACACACAGTTGAGAAAGTGTTGTGTTTGAGCCAACCTCATGGACTGAAACGGTTGTTTAGACACCAGACTACCCCTCTCTGTCTCTCCTACTGCCTTGGCACGTCCACTCACAGTCTCTCTGTGTGTGTGTGTGTGTGTGTGTGTGTGTGTGTGTGTGTGTGTGTGTGTGTGATTGTGTGTGTGTGTGTGTGTGTGTGTGTGTGTGTGTGTGTGTGCGTGTGTGCGTGTGCAGTCCGTCTCCCACAGACACTACAGTCCAGTCTCCTCAGTTTGAATCTGAACTGCAGCCCAGCAAGAAAGAGAGCAGAACAGGCTTCAAGTAAGTAACTATAATAATAATCATGACTATTCAATTATATTGTTGCTGTCAGGCGGAAACCTTGTATGTCCAAAACCAGTATTTTTCAGGAAATGGGCAAAAAACAAAACAAAACTGTGTTCCAATGGATCCAGTGTAGTACTTTTCATTGCTTAAATATTTATAAAACCCACAGACAGACTTAACCACTTCCAACCTGGCGTCACATTGTGAGCTTGTAGATCGTTTCTTTTCGCTATACTTTTGTGTGACACTAACACACGATGAAGTATAAAATAGGGCATTCGTTTAGAAAATATATATATATAAAAAAATATGAAGATACAGTACAAGGTTTCTGTGCAACGGTGGCAATATAGCCACATAACATTCATAACATATAAGCCCAATATGTATGTTTTCTAATTCTCTACAATACTTGGTATGCTATATATAATATTTGGAATTCTATACATGTGTTGTTGTATTGTATGTGTTGTTGTATTGTATTTAACATTTATTGCATATGCCTTGCAAATCTATTGTAATAGACTTAATAGAATTGTGTTGGCTTTTGTCTGTGATGGGTTTATTTTGTGTACTTAAAGTTTGTTGTATAGATAGTCAATTAGTGTTCTGCTGTGTTTGCTGTTCTCATGGCCAGTTTGCTGCCTTTTGGAAAAGAGGCGTTTTACCAGCTGAACGATTTAATTGATTAGATAGATAGATAGATAGATAGACAGATAACTTACTTGGGTGTTACAAATATTTCAATCTGAGTTTGATTATTTTTCGGTGTTTCAGTTGCTTGTCTTTTGATTTAGCTGTCCTGTAGCTTTAACCTCATCTGGCTCTTTGATACACTTTAACCACTTAAACCCTATACTGTACATACTTCATTGACCAGAGTCCCTCCGGGGTCTATACTTGGTCCCCTCCTTTTTTCCCTCTGCACCAAATCATTTTGGAGAAAATATGCGATCTATACTGTACAAGCTTGTAGATCTGTTATTTTCACCAAATGTTCACCTATTATGACCTGAACTGAATAGGGACGTTGGGTTCATTCATGTGGTTTAAAATGCTCTTTAATACTATCTTACTATCTGTCTCTTACCTCTTTTTCTGTTTTTTACATCTCCCCTCTTCCTTCTCTCTTTTTGTGTCTGTCTCTCTCTTCTTCATAACATATTCTCTGCCGTCCATCCTAATCTTTTCCTCCACCGCTGTGGTGTTTGGACATTCCTCCTCTCCTCCTTCCTCCCTCCTGTTCTCTCTGTTCCTAGCAGACCTCTGCAGGATGACTGGTGAGTAATTCCTCTCATCTGATGCTCTGTGCTCACTCTTCCCTTTCCTCTACACATTCATTTAACTCTGAGACTGTTCAAATGGAACCAAATGGACCCATACGTGTCGGCAAATGACACCATTTGGGGGGAATATAAATCACTGTTTTCACATTCACACCCGTACGACCACTGTCTCCTACTGCTAACCACGGAGCGGCTCCGCTGCATTGGGTGGGAGTTTGTAGTGCCTTTCTCAAGGACAATTTGGCAGTAGTTGTTAAGGGAGGTTTTAGTCATCTTCTATAACATGACTTGGAGAGGGGGATGAAAAAAAGAGAGATGATGATGATGATGATGATGGAGGAGCACTGTAAACTATTGTGTGATATGTGATTGTTACAACCCAGCAAGACTCTTAACCCTCTCCTCTATCTATATTTTTTTCCACCAACCTTAATCTCACAATCTCTGCCTTCTACCTCCCTCTTTTTCTCTCTCTCTCTCTATCTCTGTAACGGTTTACAATTGACGATTATGAAGATTGTGAAGACAATGATGATAATTGTAAAGATGGTGGTGGAACTGATGAATATGATGATTGTGGGGATGATGATTACAATAATTTCCTCTAGGAGTTAGATAGTCGTGCACATCCACAAACCATTTAAAGTAGGTGCTGGATCAAAGGAAGACAATCATGAAAGAGAAGGTCTGCACACTAGCTCCATTAAGGACAATTTATTGGTACATCCAACAGTAATGACATTTCAAGCAATCCTTTTCATCAGACTAAACGGAACATACAGAGGCATATAGGCCTATTTAATTATATATCTATATATCTATATACATATATATCTATATATAGATAGATATAGATAGATAGATATCTATCGATCGATCGATTTATGTGGACCTGACAGCATAAAATAATTACTTCAGGTGAAGATATCTTCAATATGTAGAATCGCAAAGTAAATACTGTATGGTGTCCCTATCACATAGAGAAACTGGAATCTACAATATCCTGCATAGATAATCACCTACGGTAGGAGGAGAGCAACATGAAATCCTGTAATCAACTCAATAAGCAGATCATATTAAATGACCACAGTTGTTAAAAACATTGTATTTTAACATTGTTTTTGTTTTCAAAAACAAAACCAAGGGAGTAGCCCAGATAACCAGGACAGAATCAATAAAAAAATCAACAAAGCATCACCATGGTGATAACATCACAAGAATGATTCTGAAATCCTCAGTATGATTCTTTTGAAATTCTCTTGAAGACCTTGATGTGAGAAATGTATCCAAATCCAAAATAGTTCTCTCTGCAGAACTGCAGAAGCAAATTGCCAATATCGCCTCCTCTATGAAAGCATTTTACAACCTTGATGCCAATGAATTTGAGAGTGGATATGTTATGTTTAGCTTTAATAAAATGAACAGCTACTGGTTAGAGGCATCATGATTACAAATGGTTCTCCTGTGTTCAGTGAGCCTAGTTTTAAGGGCTCTCACTGTTTTTCCATGGCCACAGGGTCATTTCAGCACGTACTGTACAGTATATTATGTTTTTCATTTTACACAATATAATGCCCGTAATGTCAAACCTTTTACCTTTTAGAGTTTAAATGATTGAGAGTATGTGTTTTGCATGTGAAGTCAAATTACTGACAGTTCCAATCTCTATAGTCACCAGGAGGGACCAGGTTGAGAAAGTGTGAGGGGGGTGGAGGAGCAAGTTTGCTCTCACCGGCCTATTACGTAGATTGGGTACATACTTTCAACCTCAGGTAAAAGGTTTGACATCAAGGACATTATATTGTGTAAAATGAAAGATTTAATATATATCTTAAAATGTCTCTTGGGCCTTGCATATTGGAAAAACAACCTATATAACTTATACAGTAAAGTATAACACATCCACTCTCAAATACATTGGCATTGAGGATATTAAATGTCCTCCTAGAGGTGGCATCGATTATCTGCTCCTGAGGAGAGACTTATTTTGGATAATAGGCCTACATTGGATCCTCCTAACACTAAGAGATCTTAATGATGATTTCAGTATCAGACCATTCTTGTGATATTGCATTGTATCTAAGAGACTATGAACGTTATTATATCTGCCATAATAGGCCCGTAAAGGCCCATAGAGATTGTTTTTGCCCCTGATTGTGTGTGCGCTTTGCTCTGCGCGGGCCAAGGCCGAATTTGTCACATATTTGTCGGGCTTCGAGCCGTACTCAGGCTGTACATTTATAGGCTAAATAATAGCAGCGCAGCCTAATATATCACAAGCCTAGGCGCTCACCCCTTTGCACCCTTAGCGAGGCGCCTATGATATTGATCTATCGTTCTATCGATCTATCGATCTATCTATCGATTGCCATCTATCGGTCTATGCTGATCTTTATAATGCTTTGGTAAGTTGCAACCCAGACATAACTTATGAGTGATGTCCCTTTTTTAGCTCATCAGGTAATGATCATGTGGCATGGGCACTCGAAACGTCACTTTGTTGGATGTACCAATAAACTGAACTTAACTCTCTGAGTGCCAAAAAGCAGTTATCCCGAGTTTTTTTCTGAATGCCCTCAGTGCCAAGAACGAGATATCCCGAGTTGAATTTATTTATTTATTTTTTTAAAGAATGTTCAGAACCCAAGATATCGTGATCCGAAGATTTGCTGCTCCATTCACTTCTTGTTTAACTTATTACTGAAAAGGGCTGTATGTCGGCTCCTGAGCATTTTTTTTTTACTTTAAAAAAATTGCTGGCACAGTAGCAACATATTTTTTTATTTCATTGGCACTGAGAGAGTTAAGGGAGCGACAATGAGCGGGCCTTCCTTTTATCGTTAGAGAACACAGAATTTAGTCCAGTCAGACAGGCTAGTCACAGTAGTCAGTAAACCAATCACTCAATCGATAAACCAGACAGTCAGTGTGTGTGTGTTTAACTCAGTGTTTTTCTGCAGCCCAGAGGAGTGTAATATTAATACGGACAAACCAGTTCTCAGGATGTTTGAGTAAGTACTGGTTCAGTACTGGTCTGGTCCACAGCCAGCACCGTACTGCATGCTGGGACCTTCTGCTTCAATCTGGGGCTGTGGTGTGCGTGTGTGTGAGCGCACGTGTGCTTGTATGTTGTTGTTTGATATCCTGTGTTGGTCAGCTAATGATTAGTGATATTTGTGCTGAACCTATCCACATGGCAGCAATTTTGCTCTTTAGTCATACTCAGGGGGTGGGGAACCCTACATTGATGCACTGGGGTTTCCCACCCCAGAGTATGATGTAATAGCAAAATGCCCCCTGTTTGATATTGTGGTAAAGTATCCCAACAATCAAAATGTTGGGTTATGTATTGAATACTCACATGATATAGTATTTTGTGGATAAGACACCAGTATGCTTTTTGCAGTAACTCACTGCACTTTTGAACTGATGCGAGTTTCTGAATCTTGCAAACTGGAGCGAATCCAGAGTCTGCTGAGTCATTCTGTATAAATATATGCAGTATACTCAGAATGTAGGTTATTCACACATTTCTAAAGCAGGTGCTCAAATATGAATCATCTGCTGTTCCCATTACCAGTTTTACAGATGACCTTCCATACCACCAGGTTAGCTATAAGTACCGGTATTTGTATCACAAGGCTACTGTGGCCTATTGCAAAAATGTGATGAAAATGTGACCAAAATATGCCCAGTATGCGTACTATATTTAGACATAACTATTGTGAGACAGCCATCTTGAAGCAATGATAACACCTCCTAACACAATGCATTCCTTTAGAAAACCCTCTTTTCGGTCTGTCTGTTGTGTCCCGTCTGCATGTCTCTCTTATTTACGGACTGTCAAGCTATCTTGTCTCTGTTGTTATTTTGACTCACTTGTTTTCTATTCGTTGTATTTGTTTCTATTCGTCAAGCTGTCTGTTTTATTTATTTATTTGTTTCACTGTCTGTCCCTTTTTGTCTGTACAGTATGTCTCCTGTTTTGTCCTTATATCTGTGTGTCTGTTTTCTGTCTCCGGCCGGTGCTCTGTTGTCCACCTGTGGTCTGAGTCAGGACAATAGAAACTCACAGACGAGAATAGCTTTAGCTTTAATGGTGTGATTATGGTGTGGCTCCCCAGCCCTCAGCCTTCTCCTCTGGGTGGAGAGGGATGTAGGAGCTGATCCCAGAACTGCCAGCAGACCCATGGTGGGTGGAGGAGATTATAGGGTGCAGAGAGAGGCCTGGAGACCCGCCGTTTAGTGGTTTAGTGGTTTATGGACTGCAGCAGTCTGCTACTACTCCACTGTACCGACAAATAAACATATAGTGACAGCTAAATGAGTTAGCTTGCATGATAGACTGCTACTGTTCCACTTCTTCTACTGCTACCACTATAATAGTAGCCGTAAGAGTGACGGTGCTTAGTAGCACTATGACTAGTAATAGTTTAACTACTAATGGTGGTTGTTGTAGTGTGTACTGTATGTGTGTGTGTGTGTGTGTGTGTGTGTGTGTGTGTGTGTGTGTGTGTATGTATATGTATATGTATATGTATATGTATATGTATATATATATATATATATATATATATATATATATATATATATATATATATATTGTGTATATATTGTGTATATATATATACTCTTTATACCATATATATATTTGAGAGAGAGAGATGTGTGTGTGTGTGTGTGCGCAGACACACAGTAGTATTAGTAGTAATAGTTGTGTATATAATAATATTGTGGTAGTTGTCTGTTCAGACAATATTAAAGTGATAAATCAGAGAGACACATGGAGTCTCTGCTGCAGTACTAACATACCACAGGAATGCACTGCTGTGTGTGGGTGTGTGTCTCCATTTTAGTGTATGATGGTGTGTTAGTGCATGTGTTTATGATGTGTGTGCGTGCGTGCTTTGTGGTGTTGGTTGGCTTGGTATGGGGCTTGAGCTGGAGGTGGTGGTGAGCAGGTTTGCGGGGACTGTGTGTGTGGAGGGGGGTGAATTATATAATGGTGGGTTCTCGGGCCTTAAAAGATTGATTGCTTATTTTTTCCAGTGCTTACTGGAATGTAATTGTTTTTTAATGGTTAATGGAATGTAACTGAGTCTGTTTGCTGTGCCTTTAACCTTCTGAATGTGATTATAAATCTATTGGATTCTGATTGAGACAAAGCTGACCCACTGAACCAGAAAGCAGGAACTGCTTACAAATACAACTCCTGTTTATCTCCTGTTACACCAAAACTATTGCTGACGCAGACGTACATTGTTATGATATTGTTTAGCATTTAGCATTTCCTGACATTTCCATTTCCTGTCATTCAATATATGTCTTTTTTGGGTCATGACGCAACCTGTAGCACACGTACACAGAAAGATCCTCAGTGTTGATTTAACTCTCAGAGTTACAAATGGATAAATGAACCCTGTGGTTTTATTACAGGGTTCATTTACACAGTCAAACAGATTATTTGACTGTGTAGAAGGTAGTTCCTGCTGGTTCTCTGTATAGGTCATAGATTGTTGACTGCTGATTGAACAACTAATTCTGAATCATGCTCATGAACTGGGAGGTGTTCGTCTGTTCTCGTGGATCTTGACATAGCTACAGTACTGTGTATACTATATAACCTGCTCTTATAAAATCAGTTTTCAGATTGCAGTATTGTAAGTAAATAAATATTGTTGTCCAATTCGGATAAGAAATGCTTTTATATATAGGGTGACGCTTTCTCAGTGAAGCATTTAGAATGTGACAAACCTTCATACAAAGCTAATAATAGTCCAAAAAAATGTTTTGCAACTGATTCTGGTAGAGCATATCATACTCTGTTTGTATCTGCTGTTGTTTGACTCGGTTCCACTCTGGTTTCATCATTTCCTGTGTGTAGAGGCACACACTTCCTACGCAGCCTGGCAGCCACCCAATTGGAGAAGAAGAGGCGATCCCTCAAACAACAGGGGAGAGGCGTCTTTGATATCACAGCCACACCCCTACAGCCTGAGGAGAGATCTTCTCCTGTCAGTCACAGCAGTTCTCCTACTGAAGGTAGGATCTCTAGATCAGTGGGTCCCTGGATCTTAGGGGGTCTTGGTGTGATGGAACACCAGCAGTACAAGGGGTCTATTCTAGGGTTCCTGTTGGGATAAAAAAAACAACAGCAGTTTTTTTCTTATAGGCTAGAAAACCAGCAGTTCTATGGGTCCTGGTGGCATAGACAACAAGCAGTTCTGGGGGCGCCTGTTTGGATAAAAAAGAAAAAACGCAGTTCTAGGGGTCCTGATAGGATAGAAAACCAGCAGTTCTAGGGGTCCTGATACGATAAAAACAGCAGTTCTAGGGGTCCTGATACGATAGAAAACCAGCAGTACTGGGGGTTTATTCTAGGGGTCCTGATAGGATAGAAAAACAGCAGTACTGGGGGTTTATTCTAGGGGTCCTGATAGGATAGAAAAACAGCAGTACTGGGGGTTTATTCTAGGGGTCCTGATAGGATAGAAAAACAGCAGTACTGGGGGTTTATTCTAGGGGTCCTGATAGGATAGAAAAACAGCAGTACGAGGGGTCTATTCTTGGGGTCCTGGTGAGATAGAAAAACAGCAGTTCTAGGGGACCTAATAGGATAGAAAACCACCAGTTTCTAGGGGTCCTTGTAGATTAGAAAATGGTACTATTGGTCCTGGTAGAAATGGAAAACGCGATCTCATGGGCTCTGGTGACCACTGTGTACATTACATGTTTTATCATCTTCAAGGGGGTGGAGTTTACTTCATCAGGACATCATAACTGACAGAGAGATTAGACAACCACAGGAAAGTATTTGAAAGAGTATTTAGTATACAGTTTTTGAAACTGAAACCTTTGTAGACATGTGCAGGAAACCCCACCTAATTGGCACTCCAATTAGATTTAATAATCATATTTGAACTGGGGACCCCCCACCCTGACAAGCACTTGGAATGTAGGAGTTGAGGCATTGCATTGAGTTTGAGATCGGTTCCACAGATAAATATTGTGAAAATAGCCAATCTATAGATTATAGATTTTTCACAATGTTTGACTAGTTTTTATAGTGTAATTTACTTTTGATGTAGTAGTTTTTATTTTATGTCTTTTCTTTTCTTTAAGGTATTAAAAAGGTATTTAAAAATCATCTGGGCACCCCACCAAAGAGCCTGACCCACAGGTTGAGAACCACTGCACTAGACCTGCATTTATAGGAATTGTCAGTTGTTTCTGTAGTTATTCTGATCGTGTGTGTGTGTGTGTGTGTGTGTGTGTGTGTGTGTGTGTGTGTGTGTGTGTGTGTGTGTGTGTGTGTGTGTGTGTGTGTGTGTGTGTGTGTGTGTGTGTGTGTGTGTGTGTGTGTGTGTGTGTGTGTGTGTGTGTGTGTGTTCGTTCTCTAGGGTCATCCAGAGGAAGTACCCCCTCTCCTGGCCCTGTCACCCTGGAGACACAGGCATCCCATGATGACCCAGGCAAGTGATTACAACAACTCCCCCCCACCAACACCACCATTTCCTTTTCTTCCAACTCTCTTTTTTTCTCCATTTGTTCATCTGTTCATTTTCCTCTCTATATCTTTATAGAGGATATGCGTGTGACATCATCATCAAACCCGGAAGTTATGCAGGAATGCCTACTGAGTGTCAAAGAAATACTTTCTGGCCTTGACAGCCCATGCATCCAAACAGAAAAGTCATATATGATTGCATTAAACAACATTAAACAATGTTAAACTCATTTTGCATGTTTCCACTCGATGTGCCATTCACTTTAAGCATGCGCATATCCTCTATTGTCCTGTGTAGCTCAGTGGGTAGCGCATGGCACTAACACTACCATGGGGTAGCAATTAGCAGCATGGTGGCCAAGCCCTAGGTGTCAGAAAGCACCACCTTAGACTTCTCTCCAGTGTGTCCCTTACAGTCTCCCTCTCAGCTTTCTAAACTCTATCTCCATAACGGCGAAATACAAACAATTTTGGACCAGCCACTCTACATGAAGAAGTTCTCTGGAATAATTATAAGAAAAATAAGACAATGACCATGTATCAACATGTTTTACACTCCAACAAGATGATGAACACAACTCAACAGATTCAGCATCACAATTTTGAGCATCTCTTATCTCTCTCCGTCTCTGCATCTGCCTGTCTACCTCCTTCTCCCTGCATCTCTGTCTGCCTGTCTGTCTCTCTCTCTCTCGCTCGCTCGCTCCTCACGTCCACCAGTTTATTTTGCTTTGAAGCTGGCTGTCAGTTAACTTCAAAGAGAGAATTGAGCAGAAAGGGGGATAGAGACATCAGGTGTGATGTGATGGTCATGTATTTTTGCCTGTGTAGTTTTCGGTGTGTAGTCATTTTGTACCAGGGTGACCTGTGCTACTTCATACTGTTGGCAGGGTTACCAGGTCAAAGATGAGATCTAGAGATTTATGTCTATTGATCTATTTTTTGTTCCCATTTCAGCAGAGGTGGCAAATTCATTTTAGGTTGGTCGGATTGGTAAAAAAAATGCAACTTTGTGAAGGCCATATAACTTTTTGTCTTTGAAACATGATGGGTAACATTTTTAGCCTATTCATTACATAACGCCTTGATAGCAGCTCCACAAACACATCTGTGATGGTCACATATAAATATTGTTTATATTTATTATAGAGAAGGCAATAAATGGCTACTTAAATTTTTCTTTGATGTGATCTGCTGTAAGGTCCCTGATTCTCTCCTTCACAGCCTTCAGTGTATCACTGGCACACAGGGGTGATACTATGTCAGAGCGGCCTTCACTGTAAGTGTTTAGACACAACGGGTGGTTACCTGCTGCCTCCCTCCATTGTATTTGATGGTCATACAACAGCAGCAATGCCGGCGCGGCAGCAGCAAGTGGGGAGAGAGAAAATAAGAAGAGTAGCCTCATGTAGCCCATGAGTCAGGAGCCTATCTCCTGTTTCTGTAGTGTGGGCAGCTTGATGTACAATTACACCCCCTGGACATGAGGCTAGATTGTCCGACGATTGAACCCCTGACCTCCCAATCTCAGGGTGGACACTCTAACCACAGGGCCACTGAGCTGGTTTTTAAGATGGATAATAACTGGATGTGAATATTTTAATGAGTAGGTGAATTTCCTCAAATGATCCCACGGGCCGGTTGTTTGACACCCCTGTATTACAGGGACAGTTTGGAAAAACTACATTTTCATATTGGGCATACACAACATGGAACACAAAAGGTTCTCGAGTTAGAGGTGCTGGTACCACTTAGATAGCCTGGTTCCAGACGAATCTGCCATAGCTAAAATGAATTGCCCTTGGCAGATTAGGTCTGGCCCCTCTCAATAGAAATTGTATTTGTCTCCCTCCGAAGTTGTGAGGGACCAATCAGGGCCCAGTAAATATGGGGCGGGTTTATCACCAGAGGCATTTTTTTTTTTTTAAGACTAATATCTACGCAGTATATTAGTCTGGCTGATTTTGTATTATATAAGTGTCTTGGAAGATGTAACTTTTAAATGCTGTGCCGTTCCGCAGCATTTCTTGACCAGGTTTCATTTTAGTTTCTCTATCTCTCCAGTCTAACTGAATGTCTCTCTCTGTGTCCGGTCTAATTGAATGTCTCTCTCTCTCTCTCTCTATTTCAGTGTCTACCCATGGTCAGGGCCGTGTTGGGGAGCAGCTCAGTACTCTGTCTGATGACAGGAAGTTCATGCTGGACATGCTGTATGCCAAGACAGCCCCGCCTACCTCCCCCTCCTCATCCTCGTCCTCCGTCAATGAACAGGACATAGATTTGACTTCAGAATCAAATGACAATCTCAGCTCTGTTCCTCTGTCCGAGCGCATGTCGCGCCTCCAAGCCAGTTCAGCCACACCCACTGACCCATCCCCTGGCGATGACTCTGCCTCCAGGAGGGCGAAGCTAGAGTGCACTGGGTCTGCACAGCTAGCTAAGGCGCGTCTGGAAGAGGAGCAGAGTCGACGAATCAGACCGCAGTACAGCATTGATGCAGAACGCCACGCCCGCAGGTCTGTCACAATTATGGCTCTTTATTATAAAATTATACACGTTGTGATTGGCTTTTTTTTTTAAATAAAATGGTAAATTGTGGTTTTGACCGCAGAGGCAACCATGTACGTGTCTTGCTGAAGAATACATAGACACTAACCCTGGGGGAGCTGGGGATCAAACCGGAAACCTTCAGATTCCCAAGCGTTCGCTCCTTGTCCTGAGACACTACTAAAACTGACCAATGCATTGGTGGTCTCAAATTCCATGGCATATCGTTTGAGATCCTCTGCTCTAAAGTGTGCTTCGTGTCACAATTTCAAAAAGTACATGATTTGAGATTGTGTCACCTAACAATGACAACAGTACTGTAACTCTTTCTCTCACATACACTTGTCTGCATCTGCCTTCCTCTGTTTCTGTCTAGGCACACACACACACACACACACACACACACACACACACACACACACACACACACACACACACACACACACACACACACACACACACACACACACACACACACACACTAATTTGATGATTTTATGCAAATATTGCAGGGATTCTTAATTAAAGTGTGTGCCTTTATAACACATTTGTATGACTCATCAAATCGTGATTACAAAAGCACAGAGTCACTGACTGGATTTGGATAGATGTGTTGGCAGCTATGGAGAGGTGTTCTGCTTTGTGGGAAGAGAGGCAGGAGGAGTCCGGAACGAGATTATAAACAATGGTCACGACAGATTTGCGCCGTTCTCCTAATGCTGATAGACTTTGCACATACAGTATACTCTCCCTGCACCTCGAGTCTTCCAGCGGCCGATGGCCAAGCGGTCTAGAACAGGGTTTGTTTGTATGTCTATTGTCTATCTATGTATGACTATCCCCTCAAAAGCAGACCAATCAGCTCCTGGCACTACAGAGCAGAACCAAACAGAATCCAGAACTTGGATCATAATTGTTATTAGTTTTGAACACAATCATGCTGAAGCCTTAACATCCTAATGGGCTGTGTTCTGTCTGTCTTTCTTTCTGTCTTTCTGTCTGTCTCTCCAGTCTTGAGGCGACGGTCATGTTACCGGTGGGCCGTGGAGCCCGGCAGCAGTCTGATGGCTGGGACACACCGAGTCCCCGCCCCCTGCGGATCAAAGACCTGGACTTCTCAGACCTGCAGGAAGACGAGGACATTGACGTCTTGGACATGGACCCCCTGGACTCCCGAGCTGCCTTGCCCAACGGCATGGCCCCACCTCCACCACCTCCGCCAGGTATGGGTATACCTCCGCCCCCACCACCACCTCCTCCCCCGATGTTTGGTTCCTCGCCTATACCCCCACCCCCGCCCCCTCCACCTCCTCCACCTGGAGTAGGAGCACCCCCCCCTCCGCCGCCTCCTCCTCCTCCTGGCGCCCCCCCTCCCCCCTCCGGTCACGGACAGGAGTTTTTCCCGTCAAAGAAGCGCAAAACCGTGAAGTTGTTTTGGAGGGAGCTCAAACAGTCGGACTCGCCAGCACACGGCAAGTTCGGCCGCGGCACAGTGTGGGCATCGCTGGACAAGGTGTCCGTGGACACCACTAAGCTGGAACACCTGTTCGAATCCAAGGCCAAGGAGCTACCCACCAAGGCCAAGGTAACCATGCCAATCCTATGGCAATAGTCTTGTGTGCATCTGTAATCACTTGAACCCCAGCATCCCTATTCTGGGAGGAACATTCAACAAAAATAGCTGCTAAGCCTGTAAATGTGCTTTTTTGAGACATTTTGAGAGATTTGGTG
Source organism: Gymnoscopelus microlampas (assembly GCF_963454915.1). NCBI lineage: Eukaryota > Metazoa > Chordata > Actinopteri > Myctophiformes > Myctophidae > Gymnoscopelus > Gymnoscopelus microlampas. Next base: position 46,754,292 of record NC_139962.1, read on the forward strand.
TAGAACGAAAAAAGAAGTACATTGCAACTCAAGTATAGAGACTCTTAAGTGGTAAATATATTTTTATTTGTCTGTGACTATGTGTGATAATATGCGTGTGTGTGTGTGTGTGTGTGTGTGTGTGTGTGTGTGTTTAGAAGGGGCCAGAGTTGAAGCGTTCAGAGTTGCTGGTTTTGGACCCAAAGCGGAGTAACGCCATCAATATTGGCATGACGGTGCTTCCTGCCGTCCACGTCATTAAGACAGCTATACTCAACTTTGACGAGTTCGCCGTCTCCAAGGAGGGAATTGAGGTAATGATAACAAGTCTTTAAAAGTAGTGTTCACAAAGTGCTGATAGAAGATAGAAACGTCATAAATGATTAATTGAATAAATTAGAAACGTGACACAATAGCTTTTTCTTCTCCTTCACCAGCAGATGGTGCCATTTAACACAAACAAGAGTAGATTAGTGAAAGGTTGTCAATGTTCTCTTTTGTTCTGTCACATATCTAAACTCTGCTAGATCCTTTGCCCCAACTTTGTTTATTTCAAACTAAAATAATTAAATGTGATAAATTCATATTATTATTATTATTACTTAATATAATTGGGAGAGGAACCAACTACTGTATATTAAAGTCAACTATGCTATGCTATATATACTGTGCTATGCCATTCTATGCTTTGCTCTGCTATACCAGTCTATCATTATGTGTGTTTGTGTAGAAGATCTTAACTATGGTTCCTACTGAGGAGGAGAAACAGAAGATCCAGGAGGTCCAGCTGGCGAATCCAGATGTTCCGCTGGGAACGGCTGAACAGTTCCTTTTAAGTCTGTCATCCATCCCTGGTCTAACTGCCAGACTACAGCTCTGGTCTTTTAAACTAAACTATGACACACTAGAGAAGGTACACACACACACACGCACACGCACGCACGCGCACACACACACACACACACACACACACACACACACACACACACACACACACACACACACACACACACACACACACACACACACACACACACACACACACACACACACACACACACACACACACACACACAGAATGGGAAGACTGTTTTGTTTTGTTTTTTACTTTGTTTATTGGGTTTTTCACAGCAGGATTCAGCAGTAAATGCATATGATCAGGTGCATATAAAGCTCCTTAGTGCAACCAATAAAACACAAAAGTTCAATTAACACATTGAATTATCACCCCAAAACATAAGAGACAGAATGGGAAGACTGTTAATACAATTTTGAGCTTTCTGGCTATCCATAGTTATGTGAACAGAGTAAGTGAAGGCAATGGAATAACTATTCTGATGGTAAAAGGTGGGCTGCTAATGTGTGCTTTCCATTTAGATGCTTGTCAGATAAAACCATCATGATGTGCAATCTCTGTGAAAGCTAGATTAAAGCTGTACTATGTAACTTATTGATTACAATGTTATTAGGTCAAATCTGTATGGTAGAGTATGTTAATACAATATAACGTATACAACTGGGGTGGTTGTATTTGGTCTCCCTGCTCTTCTGTTGAGATATTTAGATCCTGTGTCTGGTTTGACACACCTTGTTGACAAGTGGTGCTGCTTGAAAGTCAAAATTCAATTAGAAATGGCAGATCTGCAAGCTTGCAATGTTTGAGACAAATGTATCTGTCTTATCTGTTTCTGTTTCTGTCTTTGTCTACTTGTCTCTTTGTATTTCTGTCTGTAGGAGATTGCGGAGCCTCTGTTTGATCTGAAACAGGGCATGGAGCAGTTATCATCAAACAGAACCTTCAAAAGGATCCTGGCTACACTTCTCGCCATCGGAAACTTCCTCAACAGCTCCAGCGTAAGTCCACACAAAAACAACACAACAAGAAGTACTGGAGGTTTGTTTACATCACATATTCTTTGTCAATTTGCGTAACTGGAACTATGTGCCTGTGTGTACTCGGTAGGTTCATTTTCATTTTTCATTAATATAGATTATTACCCAGGCATCCTTCGTTGCAGGGTTGGATAATGATGGCAATGAGGAACACCAGGTCATAAATAATTTGTTTGTCACATACTAGAGCTGGGCATTATTGACCTTAAATCAATATCAAGGAAATAAATTTCACATTTCTTCAATAAGGATACACTTATGGTAATTGTTTTGAAAGCCTGGTTTAAAAACACCTCTTTTACTGGCATCACGCACTGTATCCATGTGAACTCTGGGATCATTACGTCTAGGATATTGTTTCCTAATAGAGGAATGCTGCACACACCTCAGCTTATCTCCATGTATTGCTAATCCTATCCTAGATGAAAATGGCCTAATGTGGTGGGCAGGCCGGCCGGCCGGTGGACAACATGCACTGATATCAGACACAAACTGAAACCATTGCCTAACAACGATTTGCACATGTGCATAAATGTCTGTGTCTCAAAATATTGATCTAGAATATACAATTCTCCAGGTTCCACCCCAAGCATTGGTTTGTTTGCTCCCAGTATCAGCTATGTTTGGCGGCTGACTTTCACCCATGTTTGACTTGATGACTTCCTTCACCAGCAAGGCTTTATGCATGCAGTGGCACTTAATCTTGTCTGATTGGTCAGCTGCTTTGTCACTTACAGTATCACCCTCTTACCCAGGACAAATAAAGGTGTGGTGGATGTGATTAAACAGATTATACCACACAGTCCATGCACTTTTGGTACTGCTCAGTGTTGCCATGCTAACAAAAATATATATTTTAAAGGAAACTATTGTACACAGCCAAAAAAAGAGAAATCACAGGTGTAAAGATGTAATTTCACAAATATTGCGTATTTAATGCAAGAAATCTTGTTTGACACGCCTACTTGAGAAAAAATGCACCTCAACTTCCTTGATCTTACTCAAATAAAAGCCTGAAACTGGACCTGTGTTTTTGATCTTAGTTGTTGTGAAAATCCAAACCGGATCCCGAATCAGCAGCCTGTGAATGTAGTAAATTCATGCATTTTTTTGTGATATGGTGACATTATCAAATTACATTACATTACATCAACAATACATTTGGGCATTTTTGTTAATATTGATCATACGTCGTACAAAGGGTAAAATTATCGTACAAATTCTATAATCTGACACGATGATACTGCTGCTGTATAAATCAATGTGTACTCTGTCTACTATGTCTTACCGTGTGTGTGTTTGTGTGTGTGTCAGGCTAAAGGTTTTGAGCTGAGCTATCTAGAGAAGGTAACAGAGGTGAAGGACACAGTTCACCGTCAGTCTCTCCTACATCACACCTGCAGTCTTGTAGTGGAGAAGGACCCTGATACCTCAGACCTGTACTCTGAAATACCTGCTATCACACGCTCTGCTAAAGTAAGAACACACACACACACACACACACACACACACACACACACACACACACACACACACACACACACACACACACACACACACACACACCATCACCAACTACAACAATCTCAAAGGTTTGTGCTATCACTTGGAGAGCTAAAGTAAGAGCACATTCTACACTCAGGAAGTCACACAGAAAGAAACACAGCCACTCAACCTCACAGACAACAACGTTCCGTTCTAACGTAAGCGTACAGTGCTATCATAATGTACCATTATATGATATTTCATATTTACATTTCACATTTACATGATTGTAATGTTACATATTTGCATTTCATCTTGTCTTTAAAAACGAAACAAATGGCATTTTGCACTGCTGTCAAGGTGATACAAGGTGTAACCAGGTGTCTTTGACTCACTTCCTCTCGTTTCACTCACCCCACCCTTCCTGTCTGTCTGTCTGTCTGTCTGTCTGTCTGTCTGTCTGTCTGTCTGTCTGTCTGTCTGTCTGTCTGTCTGTCTGCCTGCCTTCCTGCCTAGGTGGATTTTGAGCAGCTGTCTGAAAATCTCGTCAATTTGGAGAGAAGGTGCAAAGCATCATGGGATAATCTAAAGGTTGTTTCCAAACATGAAACTAAAGTGCCGGTTAAAAACAAACTGACAGAGTTTCTAAAGGACTGTACTGAGAGGATTATCATACTGAAGGTTGTCCACAGGCGCATTATCAACAGGTACAATAACCCACACATCACACATATACTGTACCATATACACTATGGACACACAATACAATACACAAACTACAATACAATACACAAAGCGTTAATCATATCCTTTCTCCTCTCCATCTCTCTCTGTGTCTCTCTCCAGGTTCCATTCATTCCTGCTGTTCCTGGGTCAGCCGAGTTATTCAGTTCGTGAGATTAAGGTGACATGGTTCTGTCGTCTGGTCAGCGACTTCAGTCTGGAGTTCAGAACGTCCAGAGAGAGAGTTGTGACCCAGAAGCAACGGAGGGCACAACACCGCAACAGAACCAAGACCAGGGGCAAGATGATCACCGAGGTAGAACACAAAAGAATAACGTTAGAACCGAGAAGGAAAGTGTATATATTTATTGTAATAAACTAATTTTGGAAAATAATAACAAAAAAGAAAAAAAAGAAAACTGAGAAGGGAAAAAAGTTTAAGCAAAAAAAGTATTATCAGTCAATGAATGAATCGATCAATCAATCTGTCAATCAATCAGTCAAGGAAGAGCAGTGCCCTTAGAGCTGGGGGTTGTGGATTCAATTGCCTTGCTCAATGACCCCCAGACAGGACAATAGAACGTGATTCTTCTGGCCACAGGATTCTATTGTGTTCTATCTGTGTCTCTGTTTCTCTCTCTCTCTCTCTCTCTCTCTCTCTCTCTCTCTCTCTCTCTCTCTCTCTCTCTCTCTCTCTCTCTCTCTCTCTCTCTCATTTTATATCCTTCCTGTTTATCTTTCAGACAGAAAAGTTCTCGGGGGCAGTGCCGGCCGAGAACAACGCCACCCCTGTTGTCACGTTAACGGAGCCAGAGCAGGGGCAGGAGGAGGAGCATGAGAATATGAAAAATGTTCTAATCAGCAACAGCAACAATTTGGCCACCAGACGCAGCCGCGCTGGACGCAGTAAGATTAGTTTATTATATATACAGTATGTTCATATACGTACAGTTTACAGTACACATAGCCTAAGCATAGATCTGTCTATACTTATTGTGCATACTGTACATTCATGTACTGTATACATAGACAACATTCTGATCATAACATGAGCATGAATGACCAATGAACATGAATCGACTAATTGCATTGTATTGATTTTCTAGGTCTGTTTGTAGTATTCTATTGTTCAAGTCTGAATGTAGTTAGTGACTCTACAATGTTGAGGTGTTGTGGTTAGACTCCTCAGGTCTGGGCAGGGTGAGTCCATCTCAGATGACAGCAGGTAAAGAAGACAATGTCAGCTCGCAAGATGATGCCACGGATGACATCATGGATCGGCTAGTCAAGTCCGTTACCCAGAATCCCTCCGAGCGGCCCGTCAGCCCCAAGACACGCAAACGGTCCCGCCTTAACAGGAAGTCGTGTGAGTAGACGGTGATGGGATTGGCTGTTTGAGAGTTGTGGTGTATATATAGCTGTGTCTTATTTTATTCTATGTTGTAATTACTGTATGTTATGCATTATGAATGAAGATGCATACAGGAAAGAATTGGGTCAAGCAACTGTAACGGGATGCCAGCAGGTTTCCAGGCTGTGGAAGATGGTCGAATCTTTTTATATACTCCAGTTGGAGTTAGTGCTCGAACACCCTTCTGAAGCTTATATATCTCTGTAATATCTATAAAAAACAACTTATTTGTTGAGCTGCAAAGCAATTATGGAACTATTGTAATGAAGCTGTATCAGTGTATTGGGGATGGACATTTTCATTCCCCTTTTTTTTATTCAATAGTCAATGAGTAATTATTATCGGTGAGGTGCTGACCACAGCAGAAGTCAAAATCTATGAGGGAGTGGAATGCACTCATGCATGCAAATATAGAATAGTTTAATGAGTGCCAGTGTTTCGACCCCGAGGTCTTCGTTGTGATGAAAGATTTGTTTCCCATGCAAAATGCTACAGATGCGTATCTACAACTATAGCATAAGTTGCTCTCAAACTACAACAACATAACCGATTGGCCATAGTTTTGCAGTTACTGCCCTTAGGTGTTATTAATCCAAAGCCATTTAGATTGCCACAAATGTAATTGACCAGGCCAATGATAACCAAATGGGTCCATAATATTCACATAAGCAGCGCACAATATTTAAAAACTAAAATGTATTTTAATCAACTTTGTTTTCCCTCCGAAGACAATGTGCTAGATTTAGACCACCGTGACATGACAGAGATCCATGGCCTGATTTCGCCAAATAGACAGACATTTCAACTTCATGTAAACAGCAGGCATGAATGGTCTAATTGGCTTCGTCACTCTATTATGTGACAAGACTATGTCTGCAATGACTCAATGCACTGTATCATCATCGAATCACAGCACAACTCAGTGATAAGCCATGAGGCCTTGCACAGAAGCGGTACAACAGTAGTTATGCAGAAAAGGGGAACTGCTGGCCTTCCTATTACAAACAAAAGCATTTTAACATAAGTTAGGGAGAAAATGGAAACTGCTGGCCTTCCTGTTGCAATTTCAGTTCTCTAACCTTCCTGTTACAATCCCAGTTCTCTAAACAAGTGTCACAAGTAAATATCTCTTTTTTCGTTTGTTTCCTACATTATTTCTTACATTTTTTGAAAAGATAAAAATAAAAAAAATCTGTAAAACATTCTTCTTTATTCATAAACATTAAATCAAAGAAATTCCATAAATCCCCCAAAAAAGAAGTAGTGCAAATAGCAGCTCTATAAGCTCACAGGCGTTATGAGCTTGTAGATCAGCTATTTTCAGTAGTTTGGGTCCCGGGGAGACGTCAAAATCTCTTTTGGGTCTCGAGCTTAGACGTTTGGGAACCACTGTTCTAAACGTCTGACCCCATGGTCAACACAATGTTTCAGGGGCAGAGACATTGTTAACTTCAGCTGTGGGTCAAGGTCACAGTCAAAGCTGATACTGTAGGTCAGTCTGACGGGATGCGATTCTGTGTCCACAATAAGAAACTGTGTCCAAAACAGCCTGTTATCTCCTTATGTTATATCCTTCTGTCTATCTTTCTGTCTGTCTGTCTGTCTCTGTTTGTACTTAATAAAGCCCTTCACAGCAGATTACACACACACACACACACACACACACACAGACACACACACACACACACACACACACACACACACACACACACACACACACACACACACACACACACACACACACACACACACACACACACACACACACACACACACACACACACACACAGAGAGATGACATTTACAGAACAACATCTTTACTTAAAGCCCTACAGTAGCCAAGGCAGGGTTAGTATCTCGCTCTACAGTGGAAACCCCAATTCTCAGGAGCCAGATTGACCATTAGCAGTAGTAAGTCAGCAGGTCTGTCTCTTGCAGCCTGTTGATGCTGAACCTCACAGGGTGTAGTGGTTTACGCCATTGGTTCTCAAATTGGGGTCCGGGGACCCCCAGGGGTCCTTGGGGGGCACCAGGGGGTCCCCAGCAAAATGTGTTAATATAGCGTCACAATCATTTTAACCACTTTAACCATATATATATATGGTTTATACTTTGGCTATTCAAAAATAGCAGATATACAAGCTCATAGTGCAGCACTCCGTGCCGCGCTAAGAGCTTGTAGATCTGCTATTCTGCAGCCAATTACATATCATTTTTGGGGGTCCTTGACATGAAAAAGTTTGAGAACCACTGGTTTACACCTCCACCTCCAGACCTTCATGTACCCTTCATGTACCCTAGCATCCCCATTCTGGGGCTAACGTTCGGCAAAAATAGCAGATCTGTTAGCGCACAACATGTTCCATTGTGATGCTTTGTGAACCTGTAGATTGGCTAATTCACAAGTAGAGGTAATGGCAGACATACAATTTCACAACAGAGCACTTCGTGGCACATTGTGAGCTTGTAGATTGGCTATTTTGGCTATTTTTGCTATGCATCGTACAATGAAGTATATAGGGCTTAAGTGGGTTACGGTGGGTTCAGTCTAGAACTAAGTTTGTTGTGTTCACCCATATACAAGTTGGTGAATAGGATCTTACATGACGATAAAGCAATGTTCCAACAGTAGTTAGGCCTGTCATAATTATTACATAATAGCCTGAGATAATCTAAATTATTTTGCATTCTTTTTAATTATTTAGAAATGATTAAATGTGTCAGTAATTTATTTGTATATTTAAGTTATTTCATATCTTCCCTGTGCAATTTGTGATCATGAAGCCTAAAAACCAAACAGAAATTTGAATTGAATTCACATTCCAATGTTGAATTCCAAAAACACAATTAAATGGTTAATCGCAATTATTTGTGTGATAATTAATCGTCAACTTAAATTTTTAATCGTGTCAACCCTAACAGTGGTATGCAGATGCTATGGTCAGACGTGAACTCTGACCTTGTAATATGCATGCCATCAGTATTTCAATTTGCCTGAAAATTCGCACAGCAAGCCCATAGAAAATTTCACACATTTTGTGAGCTAATATACTATGCTCAGAGACTACAAACAGAAGCATAAATGCCAACCGGCCTGGTTCACATGAGCTTTTCTAAGATCAAATCCCACCAGACCCTTATTTGCTGTCTCTTTATCAGCTTTCCTACTGTCTGTCTTTACACTTTCTTGTCATTAGGAGTGGAGGATTTGTTACGGAAAACTGATGTCTGTCTCTCTGTGTGTGTGTGTGTGTGTGTGTGTGTGTGTGTGTGTGTGTGTGTGTGTGTGTGTGTGTGTGTGTGTGTGTGTGTGTGTGTGTGTGTGTGTGTGTGTGTGTGTGTGTGTGTGTGTGTGTGTGTGTGTGTGTGTGTGTGTGTGTGTGTGTGTGCTTGCGTGCGTGCGTGTTTTTTTCCAGTGAGGAGGACGTTGAAGAGCGGTCTCAGTCTGGATGTGGTGCAAGCTCTGGGTCTTAGCAACAACAAGACAAATGACAAGCTGTGACAGGACACACACACACACACACACACACACACACACACACACACACACACACCCATGCACGCACGCACACACGCACACAACAGAGTGTACAGTGACAGCAGCCTGAAGCACTAAGACCCAAGAGCAGCATGAGGACAGCATCTGTTAAATAAAGTAATCGTCGTCCCGGGTTCAATCCCCTGATGCAGCCAGCCAGCTACGTGACCTGTCCAAGTGCCTTTGAGCAAGGTGTTGAACCCCTACATGCTCACACTATATCTCTCTGGATACGATTGCCAGATAAGTGACTGTGATATAAAGAGTCCACACAGACTAATTTGACATGCAGACATTATTATAATTATTATTATTAACATGTCAAACTGTTGTGAAAGTAAAAAACAAGGCCTTGTAAGTATTGAGAAGAATTGAATCTTCTGTGCCGTTGCTGTTCTTTCACATATTCTTAATTATTGGTCAAGTTTTTATGGATTATGGTTCGAATATAATGTTGTAGAGAATTATTTACCGGTTAATATTGATTATTTTAAACAGTACTGTTTTATATTTAACTGCTTTACATCTGTGTTCATCAGTTTTAATAATTCAAACTGCTGTACAGGCATCACCCACAACGTCCTATTGTAAACCATTTAGACACGAACGCACGGCACGTGCGCGTACACACACACACACACACACACACACACACACACACACACACACACACACACACACACACACACACACACACACACACACACACACACACACACACACATACATACACACACACACACTCTAAGGTGATATGGTGTTAGTTGTCTATTTGTTGTGTAGTAGGGAAATACTGTATAATACAGTGTATGTTCACAGTGGTGGCTTCAAAACACAAATGAAGAAACACAAATGTTTTTAGTTCAAGTTGGTGAGGAATATAGTTGATAATGTTTAATATTGTGATAATGTACAGTTTTTGCCTTTTTGCACTGGGAGTGGGGACGTTAAACGAAACATAGTATTATTTAAAGGCACGAAGTTGCTCCTTCAGCTGGCTCTTTGTTGAGGGAGAAAGTTGAATGAACATGGTCAATCATTTACACCAACGCCCTGGTGCATTATTGATTGATTGATTTTTGAATTAATCAATCAATCAGTTTAATCAGTCGACATGAATAATCATTTACACCAACATCCTGGTTCACACCCATACACTTACACACGTTCACTCCTGGGAAATGCCCATTATAGCAATTACCAATTACACCACTCTTTTACCTTTGGCCACTGAGCAGCTCCACTGGAGGAGGTGGAGATTAATTGCCTTGCTCTAGGGCTCTTAGCAGTTACATTAAGAAGAGCGAATAGTTGTTTTTAAATGTATAGTTTTTTTTATACATATATGCCTGTCTTCACATTGAATGTACTATTGTGTTCCACTAATGAAGGTTTATGAGTCCTTATATTCAGGCACATTGTAGCCACCTGTCCTGCACACTATGTCAAGTTTACTGTACTGTGGAGACAGCAGTACCTGTCTGTCCTACAAACAACACGCTGTCTGCCCTACAAAGACAAACAGTAACTACAGTTTATTTTAAATAACACTACCCCCATACATTTTATTAATTCAATTATATGAAGTTAAATTCTGTACCAACAATAGATCAACATTGCATTCGTTTTTATCTGTTTTGCTACTTGGACAATTCATGCTGTTCGTCGCTGTAGGACAGATGGGAAGTGCAGTTTGTCTTCAGTGTAGAATAAATGGTGGTTTAAACGGAAGACTGTGTTTCAAGTATATAATTATGAATAAAGATTTCTAAATCATACTTTTGTTTGTAGTTGTGATATGTTACACAAGCTTATACCATTGCAAGGCTGCTGTTCTACTACAACTGACTATAACTAACAGAAAGCTTCTATAAAGGATTTCCTTTTTTTTTAAGAGGTGCTTTAAAAGATTATACTGGATTGGCCTGATCTCCTTGCAGGGCAGGAAGCATTACTGATGAGTCCTTGGGACAGATAGTGATGCAGTAAAATTTTAACTGCACCTCTCTCTGATAAATTTTAGCTACTAAAAGGGACTCTAATGCAGTGGTTCTCAAACATTTCCCTGTCAAAGACCTCAAACTGATACAGTATGTATTTGGCTGCAGACCCCCATCTTGAAAATAATTTCAGCCATAAGGAGTTTTAATTTTTTTTCTCCAATTTTTCTAAATGTTTCCATAATACCAGTGCAAATGCAATATTTTTTAGCCCTAGTGGTCGAAACATGTTGGTTTAAATAAAGGCTGCTTGCTCTTATAACTAGCCCAGATCTCCCATTTTTTTAAGCAAATGCAATATGTTGTGAGGTTGCTATTTTCGAATAGTCGAGGTATAAAACAAGGTTAACGTGGTTACACTGTTCCTCTTTTTTCTGAGGACCCACTAGAACCCCCTCAAGGACCCCTGGGGGTCCCTGGACCCCACTTTGAGAACCACTGCTCTAGTGTGACCAACTGATCTGTCATTTGGGTTGACTATTAGAACTCAGTTTGAGTGTCAAACTGAGTGTCAATAGAACAGAGCATAGAACATCACTAGAGCTCCACAGAAAAGAACTGCATAATCAAAAATAACAGGATAGAGTGTTTCTTTAAAGCAGTGGTTTTCAACCCTTTTCATATCGGGGTCCTTTATTTATTCGGCATTTGAGCCACGGATGTGGTACCATAGGAGAGATAACAGGCAAACGTTGATCAAAAGAACAATTCTTTAATTAAGTAATGCAGATGTGATGTTTAACAATAATTTAACTCTTGAGAGCGTATAATGAAACCAAATGGACCCGTAAGGGTCATTTTACACTCAAGAGTTAAATATCTATAGCCTAAGGGTCCATTTGGTTACCAACTCCATCCTTTAGCTGTTGACCACCTGGAACCCCCTCAAGGACCACTGGTGGTCCACGGACCACTGGTTGAGAACCACTAACGACAAATCCTTAACGGGACCTGGGTCACGTGCCCTCCAGCCCCCTACCTACTGTACCTCGGACTCGGAGGAGAGGTAGTACCTCTCCTCACCGACTTTTTAGGCACGACACCGGCCTGTTACAAAACAAACTGTGACCAGTCGAATTATGTGACCCAAGAAAGTGTAGCTCTTAATTGGTGTAGCCCCTTGTCGTTTTGGTGATATGTAGAATGAGAATGAGAAAGCCAATAACTAAGGCTCGTTCAATTTAAGTTTAGAATGATCCTACTGTTGAGAGAGAGGATAGTTTTTTTCTTTTACAGCTGACTTTAATTTATGATAAACAACCTTGACACAGCCAAATCAGCCGTCTTTCCATGTGACGTTTTTTGTCAGACAAGAGTAGCAAATACCACAATATAAAAATACTCTGTTTAAGTAAAAAGCCTGTGTGTGTTCAAAATGTTACTTGAGTAAAAGTACAAAAGTATTGGCATCAAAATATACTTAAAGTACCAAAAGTGAAAGTTCTAAAATGTTTCAAAATGGCATATCTGTCCGGACGGGTGGCGTAGCGGTCCGGGCACCTAGGCTCAGTCTGCAGCCTGACATGACAGCGTGTCGCAGGTTCAAATCCCAATCCCGACAACCTTTACTGTGTGTCACTCCCCTTCTCCCTCTCCCCAATTCCTGTCAGTCTAATGTATCTATCAATAAAGGCGGGAAAAGCCAAAACAATTATAAACTTGTAGCTAATTTCAGGGGGGACTGAAGTGGTTAATATATTTTTAAAAATATAATAAATTATATCTGCAAAGTAACTAGTAACACAAGTTTTCAAATAATTGTAGGAGGGTAAAAGTGTACAATATTTGCCTTTGAGATGTAGTGGAGTAGAAGTAAAAGTATAGAACATTGGAAATACTCAAGTGAAGTAAAAAATACCTCAACATTGTATCGCAGTACAGTACTTGAATGAGTACATGTACTTTGTTACTGTGTACAGTACACCACTGCTTTCCCCCCCTGTCAGGCTGTCACCTTTTGTGCTGTAGTCATAGGGCTGTAGCCTACACAGCAAAGCACGGTCTTTACCTAAAATGGAAAAACAGCGACCACTCTGTAAAAAACGCAGAATTCCACAGGCCACCAATGTCGCTGTAACACCGCGGCGATCTGACTGACTGACTGACTGAATGAGTGCGTGTGTGAGGCGAGCAGCCGGTGTGTGTTGTGTTGTTGATACAGTAAACCAGACCGGTCCTCCTTCACACAGTGTGTGCGCGTGAGAGTGTGTGTGCGTGAGAGTGTGTGTGTCCGTGCGGCCCCAAGCCGTGATTATATAAACCAAGTGGAGAAGATGGACCAGGTTAGAAGAACACACCGCTGAACGGTGAACGGTTACCAACCGGTGTTAAAGATGCTCCTCGCGGCTACTGTCCTACCGGGACTCCTGCTGCTGCTTCTCCCACCGAGGACTGACCTTCTTCTAGTGACAGAAGCACCGGGGGCTACGGGGCTGGAGCAGCTCAGCAGCAGCGTCTCGCCCCCAGGCTTCTCCCCGTCCCCGGTACCTCAGAGTCTCCCGTCCGGAACGGAGGCCGGTGGTGGCGGTGTCCCCGGTGTCTCCCCACCGGAGGTCGGTTCTCCAGGTGTCGCCTTGACCCGCACGGCGGAGGAAAAGCCGTCGGTCAGCGGGGAGGAGGATGAGCAGCCCGGAGAGAAGGAGGAGGAGGAGGAGGAGGAAGGCTCCCATCACCACGGCGGTGGTGGCTTCAGGATGGTCCAGTGGGAATGGAGCTATGTCCAGACCCCGTACATCATCGCTGTCTGGCTGATGCTGGCCTCTCTAGCCAAGATATGTAAGTACTACTACTGTAGGCTACTGCCGTTACTGGAACGCAGTGGTTCTCAAACTTTTACATTTCAAGGACCCCCTTTAACTCTGACAGTGTACAAGTGGAATGGTTTCATTTGTATACTGTCAGAGTAACAGACTTTTAAGGGTTCATTTAGAACCCCCTCAAGGAACCCTGAGAGTCCCTGGACCACACTTTGAGAACCACTGGTATAACAAATGGCTACTACACTACTACTACTATTACTACTACTACTCTTTTTGGTGCTGCTGACCAAATATGAGTAGAAGACAGTTTACAGTAGTTGTTTGTCTCAAAGAGAATTTTGAAAAAGACCACAAGTCACTAATGATAAAATAAAACATAGAGTAAATAACTTGTTGATTGATAGGCATCCCAGCCACACTAACACTACAATGCAAAGCAACAGGTGTGCAGCATACACAGCAATGGTTCTCAAACCTTAAAATGTCAAGGTGTCTCCTTAACTCTGACAGTATACAAATGGTACCATTATACTGTAAGAGTTACAGACTTGTGAAGGTCAATGTAGACCCCCCTAAAGGAACCCTGAGAGTACAGCACAGTAGCATGCTGGCAGTGGATATTGGATAGATAGTCTCTACTAGACTCCAATATCTCTCCATCCATATCCAGTTTCACTCTAATCCAACTGTTTATCAGTTCTATGAAAGTTAGGCTTGTTTAAAGTTAACTTTGTTGTCCTTAATTGAACTCTCCATTGGCTTTACTGTGATGAATCCTGTCGGATACAATACAATACAAATAGGATACAATACTGTTACACTAGCCCTGCATCAAGGCTATCATAGATGTGTTTTATCGAGTCTGACTTCTACTTTCGTATCTATGATAGATATGCAAATGTCAAACTGACATTGCTTATGACAATGAAATGAAACACCACCAGACACAAGGACAATTGTATTTTTTAAAGATAATTTTACCTACTATATCTGACTGCAAAGTTAGATACTGTTTTATTTAAGAATTACATTATTTATTCTAGTAGGCGTAATATCTTTAATTGTACATACATTTTTATTTCTGTTTATATTTACACTTGCCCTCTTGGCAGTGTAAATGTATGTTTGACGAGCAAAATAAAGCCTTTCAACGAGTGAATTGAAATTAAATGAAATGAATTGACAGACAGACAGACAGACAGACAGACAGACAGACAGACAGACGAGAAGAGAAGAGATATGTCAGTCATAGTCTGACTCTGCCTGTGGTTGATAGTAATGTTTCTGATTGAGGAACTGAAATATTATTCTACAGTGTAAGGAGGGATACAGGAAGTGACTCTCACTCTGCAGAGAGAGAGAGAGGGGAGGGAGAGAGAGAGAGAGAGATGGTGACAGTAAAATGTTGCTCATGACATTGAACAGCTTGTTTTATCTAGAATACTTTAGCATAGAGCCCACTCTGCCCGTACACACTCTCACAAACACACACACGCGCGCGCACACGCACGCACGCACGCACGCACGCACGCACGCACGCACGCACGCACGCACGCACGCACGCACGCACGCACGCACGCACGCACGCACGCACGCACACACACACACACACACACACACACACACACACACACACACACACACACACACACACACATCATCACAGTCACATAGTCCTGTTGACTTGACTGTGTGTGTGTGTGTGTGTGTGTGTGTGTGTGTGTGTGTGTGTGTGTGTGTGTGTGTGTGTGTGTGTGTGTGTGTGTGTGTGTGTGCGTGTGTGTGATTGCGTGAGCATGTGTGTGTGCACGTGTGTGTGTGTGTGATTGCGTGAGCATGTGCGTGTGTTCCTCCCAAAGGAGAGAAGGAGGGTTGACTTGACTTTCTAGAGGAGTCCACTCCCCCTTTGTATTGAGACAGTGTAGTACTGGTGAAGACAGGAGAGTTCGTACTCTATTAGCTAAAGCAGTGGTTCCAAAAACAGAAATTGTATGTCTGCCTGACCCAAACTAGTGAAAATAGCAGATCTACAAGCTCGCAACGCGTTGTGAGCTTGTAGATCAGCTATTTTCACTACTTCTTAATTTTCTTTTGTATGTCATTTCTTAGATCTTAGTTTTTAACATTTATCAAATTCTTGTGAAAATTTTCATTTTGTTTTATTTCTGAATAAGCATAGAGTTTTGGGGAAAATCTTTTGAAATAATATATATTTTTAAATGTAGGAAAAGAAAAACTGATATTCACTCATGACCCATACAAATTGGTCAGTGACCCACAGTGGGTCTCCCGACCCACTGTTTGGGAAACAGTGAGCAAAAGGATACGTATGGTGTGGGTCTTAACCGATACGCTCCATGTGGATGTCAGCATCAACAGACAGCTACAGACTTGCTGAGTCACTGCTGCTAAGTACCAAAAGATTACATGCACATACTGTATATACAGGAAATGAAGACAGTGTAGAATACACAGGAAACTTGTGAGTGGGGGTGAGAGAGGGAGGGAGGGAGGGAGGGAGAGAAATTGAGGGAGGGAGGGAGAGAGAGTGAGAGAGAGGGAGGGAGGGAGGGAGGGGGGGAGGGAGAGAGAGAGAGAGAGAGGGTGGGTGGTATGTAGGAGGTGTGTGTGATGTTTAGTGTTTTCAGGGAGATAGAGTGTCTGGTACTGTGGGTGTGTGTGTCTTTGTGATGTGTGCTCTTCTGTGTGTGTGTGTGTGTGTGTGTGTGTGTGTGTGTGTGTGTGTGTGTGTGTGTGTGTGTGTGTGTGTGTGTGTGTGTGTGTGTGTGTGTGATGACTCACACTGTATCTAGTGATGACTGAACTGTTCCAGTGAGCATGACGCGCACGCATTCACGCACGCACGCACACACACACGCACGCACGCACGCACGCACGCACGCACGCACGCACGCACGCACGCACGCACGCACGCACGCACGCACGCACGCACGCACGCACGCACACACACACACACACACACACACACACACACACACAGATGTTAGACTCTGCCACAGTAGCTGCAGCAGGTTGTTCAAATGAATGTGATTTATTTCTCACCCTGTGAAGATTCAACATTTTCACTTACAGTGTTTCCATCTCACCTCATGTACACATATCTGCATATGATGCAAATGTTCTAAACATCATGTACATACCTGCTAT
The DNA here is from genome assembly GCF_963454915.1 of Gymnoscopelus microlampas. Classification (NCBI taxonomy): domain Eukaryota; kingdom Metazoa; phylum Chordata; class Actinopteri; order Myctophiformes; family Myctophidae; genus Gymnoscopelus; species Gymnoscopelus microlampas. The sequence goes on from NC_139962.1 coordinate 46,771,248, forward strand.
TACATATGCTATTTGTGTAGATTATCTTTTTGATTATTTAACCTGTTTCTATCCTGTGTTTTTCCTATCTCTATCCTCTCTCTTCTCATCAAAAACTACACAAAAATAATTCACTTGTAAACCTGTGATGTGACAGCAAAGTTAACGTTGATTCTGGTTCTGAAAAAACACATTGCCACGCTCCCCCTGGAAGTTTTTGAATCTTTTATTAGACAGAAATGCAAACAGCACGAGTCATACACTTAGTCTAAAAGGATCACCCAAAAGTCCAGTGGACTTGTTTCCATTGAGGTCCTATGTATTCAATTCATCATCATAGCATAAAAAGTAACACAAAAATACAATGTCATCACAAATATAAAACACTATATGTACACAGTAGAAAAAGGGGGGGGGGGGTGAACATCTTTCTAAGGAGAAGTGATATTTACCTCCCCCTTTGGCCTCCTGAAAGGTGGATTTTCAGGCCTGTTTTATAGGAAGCCAGTGATCCACATTTTTTTTAGGGATGGGGTCAGGGGATTCCACACTTGGGTGGCAGTGCTGTAGAAGAATTTACCCATGTTTGTTTTATAGATGGGTGTTACCAGATCGTTTTTGTCGCTCCCTCTAGTATTGTGGCAGTGGGTGTCGCTCACTTTTTTATTATTTAGTATTTAGTCATATATGCGGATATTGAGGGCATTGAGGGCAAAGTCACATTGACTATTTTGAAAGCCAATCCCATTTTTAATTGCTTAACCCTGTCTTCTACCCTGAGCCACCCTAGGCTAGCAAAATGGGTTGGAAAAAGGTGGGTCATGGGCCCCAGGCCGAGAAGTAGTCGAATCAGTTTGTTTTGGGAGGTTTTAAGCTTGGTCTTCTTTAGTGACATTGAGATGCCCAGGATAAGATAAGTTAACATAAGATAAACCTTTATTGATCCTCAGAGGGAAATTCAGGTGTCATAACAGCAATATTGATTGATTGATTGATTGATGTACTTTATTTAGTAAGACATGAGAATAACTGTCATGGAAGTACAAATTCACAATACAAGGTCTACTAAACTGGAAGACTCATTAAGCACTGAGCTTGTTTAAGCTGAGCTTGTTTAGCCTGAGAAAAGGCGAATAAGATACTTTGGCACTAGGCAGGGTGCTGGATCAAAAGTTTGTCAAAATAAATAAAATCTGTACACCCAAAAAGTCAGATATTTATTAGAGAAACGTTTATAGCCACCTGGCTCTTCCTCATACTTCTGAAGAGCCTGGTGGCTCGAAATGTTACTCTACTCTTGAATATCTTCAAACGGGAGCCTTTTTGTTGTGCAGATTTTTTTATTTTGCTTAAATACGGTAGCAGCAATAGTAGTCACAATGAAACACAGAGGTATAGGTAAGAGTAGAGTCAAGAACCAAAACAAAAGAAATAAGAAAAAAACAAAGATATATAAATACTATAAAATAAATACAATTCTGAGCTGCTGGCCCTAGATATCTGCCCTGGATCTCTGAATGAGTGAACATGTACAGTGAATATACTGTACATCTATTGCTATACATCTGCCCATATATGGCCATCTCCATACTTGTATATGGGCATAAAAGGGACAAGGGTAGACAGATATAGAGATATCCATATATGGGCATAAAAGGGACAAGGACAGACAGATATTGATACGTTTGATGAATCCGTACCATAAGTTTCTGAAGGTGTATACTATTTAAAGACCCAGAGTACCATAAAAAGAAGATTCAACACTCGACACGACCAAGAAGTAGACACCAGGCAGATGGATGTATTATAAAAAATAAAGGAGAAAGGCAATCACGAGGCATACAGTATACAGCAAAGTTCCTTTCCTTTCTGGCTAAACAGTCAATGATCACAATAGTTATACACAATGGAAGTTGTTATCCAGCATCAGCTCTGACGATGACAGCTGGCCACGTGGAGCCAGCTCATAGGTTGAGAGAGAAGATGGCACGGTGATGATGTGAAACAGTTTATCTGGACAAACAGCGTCCAAATGTCTTGGACAACAGCACATTGACCATGGCTCTTTATCTCTTGACCGGTCGGTCGTCAAGTCGTCGCTTAAGGAGGTGTTTGTTGCTTTGTCATAGATGGTCAAGTTAAACCCAATGAGCTGTTATTGTTTTCCTCAAGAGATAATCAGTGACCTTGGAGGGTCTGCGCTCTGCACAGCTCAAAACACATGCAGGCTCTACAGGAAAGGGGAGAACTGATACTAGGATTAGTTACATACAACCTCGAACTTAATAAAATCATAGGATTGGGAAGCAAATTTGACATGATGGAACGCTACAATATGGTATGACGGCAGATACCAAGTTCATTCATAAAATAGATAGTTGTTTAAACCTATCAGATATAGAGATCTCCAAATATGGGCACAAAAGGGATACAGACAGACAGACAATGGGTACTCTGACAACAGGTATGACAGGTATTGCATAACAGGGTGGGGCATGCATTCCCTATTTGCATCGTTCCCGAGTAGTAGTATGAATGAATGAATGTACAGTATTTACAGTCTATCAATAAATATAAATGTGCAGTGAATATATGAATTGATATACATCTATCACCAATACATATATGACTGAATATTAACAATGAGTATACAGGTGGTTAATACCAGTCTATTAGCAGTTCCATATATGAATGGTCAGTGAATGACAGTGAATGTGAGAATAAATATAGAATGAATATAGAATTAATATATTGAATGTTCTGGAGTATGATAAATACGATCAATCAGCATATATTTGTACGGTATGACCACAGTCCTCTACTGTCGCCTCTGGGAGCTGCCCAGCACAATAACAGAACAACAGAAATGAAAATCTGGGACAAACCTCAGTTAAGGTGAATTGAATTCAGTCAGAGTGAATGATCCCTTAAATTCCAGGTAATTGTTTGTATTATTGTGTTAAGCTCCAGCCTGCTGCCTGTGAGGGATTATGTAGCTCAGCTAGGATCAAACTTCATAAACAAGGCAGGCAAGGTTCTTTATTTCAACCCCAACAAGTCTACAGAAGGATCTGATTGCTCCTATGTTCTCTGATCAAACTGACCAGGCCTTGATAAGCTAAAAATAATAAAATAAAATAAAAATAGGGCATTTCCACCACAACACCATAGAGCGGTTCTGAGAATCGTTAATAACCGTTCCAATTGCATTTCCATTTGCACACAGTTTGGTGCTGTTTGGCATGGAATGGTTTAATGTTAAACCATACCCATCCATAGATATTTGGCATGGTTTCCAAACCGTGCTCAACACTTCACAAAGTGTGCCTGTGGGAGGGCTTAATGAAGTAGGTATTCAATGATTTCTTTTAGGCCTTGAGGTGGGAAAGCATTAATGATCTGTGAGAGTCAACACAAAAGGCTGCTCCATTGCATGTCTGTCTGAGCTTTTACAGTAAAGGTGATTACTTGCATGCCTGTATACAGGCCTGTGTGTGTGTGTGTGTGTGTGTGTGTGTGTGTGTGTGTGTGTGTGTGTGTGTGTGTGTGTGTGTGTGTGTGTGTGTGTGTGTGTGTGTGTGTGTGTGTGTGTGTGTGTGTGTGTGTGTGTGTGTGTGTGTGTGTGTGTGTGTGTGTGTGTGTGTGTGCGTGCATGCAACCGTGCGTTCTGAGTATAGGGCAGTCAGACTTCTGAAAATAATGCATACAAATAGCAAGTATAAATGGAGAGACATACTCTAACCCTCTTTAAACACGTCTTAGCAGCAATAGGGAATGAGCAATGGGGAATGTGCAGAATTATGGAAGGAGTATAATAAAATGCATGGTGAGGTAAGGTATATGTACATCAACTACATGTCACTTTAACTCACTTACAGTACAGTATCTATGTACATTTGTGCAAGTACCAGTGAGAGAAAAACAAGTATGGTTATTTACATATGAATGTCATATAATTCTTTAATTTGTTTCTTTCTGTTTTGTTTTGTTTTACACCATGTCCGTGTTCAGAGCTCTAACAGCCGCAGGTATAAATCTCTTCCTAAGCCTTGAGCCCCGGAGTCATACACCTATCCAGGCAACCATGCACACATGCACGCGCACGCACAGGCACAGGCACAGGCACAGGCACAGGCACACGCACACGCACGCGCACGCACACGCACACGCACACGCACACGCACACACACACACACACACACACACACACACACACACACACACACACACACACACACACACACACACACACACACACACACACACACAGAGCGATTTAGCCTGTGGTTGTTTTATTTCCACACCTTTTGTGTGTGTCCATAACATCTCTGCAGATGCAGTATCTGTGGTGAGGTTGAGATTGATTGTTGAATGATGGAGGAGAAAATCAACATCAGGACAATGATGTTAATCTGCAACAAACCACTCCACACAAGCAAAAAGAGGAACCAATAATAAACTTGCATCATTTTATGTGAATACTGTACAACAACCATGCTTTACACATAACACATTAGACATGGACAGCACTTCAAACCATAACCGTAGTCAATTTATGTATGGTGCTGATCCAGTGATTTGTGAGATTAAGTCCGGACTGTCACTGACAGACACACCGACTCACAGACCGGCCCTAGTCTAGACCAGTGGTTCTCAACCTTTTTTTTTACCCACCCTGATAAGCAAGGAATTGCTGGAGTTGTGGCATTACATTTGACTCGGTTCCACAGATAAATATTGTGAAAATAGCTAACTAATAATAGATCGTCTATTTTCAAATGTTTTGCCTCTTATTTTATTTGAAAATTTGGCCAATGTTTTTATAGTATAATTTGTTGATTACTTTTGATGCAGTAATGGTCTTTTTTCTTTTCTTTCTTTCTTTTTTGAGGTATTAAAAAGTCCTTCAATTGTCACTTCACTGTCATCTGGGGACCCCCCAAAAAAACATGTGGGGACCCCCCTGGGGGTCCCGACCCACAGGTTGAGAACCACTGATCTAGAGCACTAGCCTCCTGCAGAGCAACAACATAACAAATGTTGATAAGTGACATTTTGACCTACTTGCTATTTGTGACAAGTGGCCATTCTTTCTCTGACAGCGGGCGGGTAGTTCTGACCTCCGCTCAATCAATGCAACAACACAACAAAGATGTTAACTGATGCAGCCTGCTGTAACAGTGTTTCTGGGCTGAATTCAGAACTCAGAATGTTTTGGCCTGCCAAAACACAGGACACAACATTCTGATCCTGTTGGATGCTTGTTATAATTTCCAATGGCGAGACTGCCCTCTTAACAGATGACCTCCTACTATTGGAATTGAAGTTAGCAGATGGCTGTTTGGCGGTGCCAGCTGATGTAGGGTGCCAGGTCAGCGCTAGGGTACCATTTTTTTACTCTTTATTTTTTAATTAAAAAATGTATGTAAAACATACAAACAGATAGTACCGGAAGACAGAAAAGGACAAGAAATGTAAAAATAAGGCAAAAAACAAACAGACAATCAAACAAAACAAAAAGGGGACATTCAGTACCAATAACAGAAACATGTTTACAGGATTTGAGATACAGTGGAGAGGATGTAACCAATATTCACAAGAGATCTGGCTCGCTATCTAAACAGTCTAACCATTTCCCCCATCTTTTTTCACCCAGCTCTTTTTGGAGTCTTAAAGAATAGGTCATCGGACATCTCTAGAAGATGCAACTGTCTCACAATATTGACAAGTAGGACTTTTCTGCAACCAGTTCTTTGTGATAGCTTTTTTGCTTGCTGCAAGTAGGATCTTAAGCAGATAGGAATCGTCCTGACTCAGTCCATCCAGGGTTTGACCAAGATACAAGGTTTCAAATGTAGAACTGATACTGAAACCCAGAATGTTTTAAATAAGTGTTGCTACTTCCTTCCAGAAAGGTTGAATTGCAGAGCAAGACCTAAATACATGTGCATGATCAACCATGGTATCTCCACATTCTCTCCAGAAGTCCAGTTGGTTAACAGTTTGTTTAGACTTCTATTTGGTAGTGATAAAGAAACGCATCTGGGTTTTCCAACAAAAGTCTCTCCAGGTCAGGGAGTTAGTGGTTGTTGATCGTGTTTCCCATGTATTCGACCACCACACGTCATCACTTATATCAATGTCCAGTTATTTTTCCCATCGTTGTTTCACATATATTGTGGAGTCCTCATTCAATGACATAATCCCGTTATATAGCTTACTTAAAAGACCACTATTACTTCCTGAGTTATAAGCATCTGCAAATACATTAATTATAGTTGGTGTGATCCCTGGATAAGACAAAAAAATCCCTTAACTGCAGATGAAGTCCTGCCTAGCCAACCCATATGTCTGACTTAAGTTTTCAAAACTGTCAATATCCCCATTTTTAATCATTGTACATATAGCTAGGGTGCCATTCTTCATCAGCAAGCAGCACAAATCTACGAGACACAGAGGAGTGAATGGGTGTGTGTCTTACCCTCCTTCTGTGGAGGCATTCTTTGAATTTCCAGAGTGGATGCACTTCAGGCAAAACCTTAATAAATGGTCTAAAACAGAGGTGTTCAACAGGGGGTCCGCGAAATTGTTGTTTGATTAAACAATATTTTTCTTTTCAAAAACGTTTTTTTCCCAAAATTTCAAATTGTCTTTAAACATAACATGAATCCACCATATTTTAGCTAACAGATAAATGGAGGCACAATTCACAATAATATGGTATGTTTATACATATTTTGTAGAGAAAGGTCCTTTTGCACACCTACTGGGACAAGTGCGTAGGAGCAGGCAACCATTTTTCCATGTTTAGACATATAAAACACAATTTTATTCATAAATATACAATAAATATACAGATGGAGCAGGGGGGTCCCTGCTCCATCTCCCCATCAGTTTGGGGGTCCCTGGCCTGAAAAGGTTGAAGACCCCTGGTCTAAAATGCACTGCCCAGACATACAGTAATGCATAATAACTTGTTTATATGTTCTTCTATAGAACCAGTACACATCTGTACTGTTCCTTTTGTGTGTGTGTTTTTTGTGTGTGTTTGCATGCAGTTTGATGGTGTATTTATCGTATCGGTTCTGTTATACTCTGCTAGCCTGGGACCAGACGAATCTGCGAGTGAAAAAAAAAAATTGCACTCTGCGATTTGGGTCTGGCACCGCTCCATAGAGAATCCCTTTCCTGCTCCAGAAGACGTGTGTGACCAATCAGGGCCCTGTATTCGAATATGGGAGACTGTAATTGGTAGTTGGTTGTAGGTCTAACCAATTGCGTCGAGGGCCATTGTTTTGATCCCGTCCCTTGGGAAAAAAAACGTCCTCATGGAAGCACCAGACTCATATCCACGCAGTGATATAGTCTGTCTACGCCAGGCTAATATTCTGCCACAGTGAAGCCAAAGGCAAATTCCTCCATGTGTGGTCAATAAAGAATCAGAATCACATGTACTTACATACATCATCTAAAAAGCATCATAAAAAGACAAGCAGTTAATTTGAGTGTTAATAGCACAGTTTGCATTTACTTCTAATCTAATACCATTGTGTTTTCTATTCTTGTTTTTTTATCAACTCTGTCCAGTGTTTCATTTCTCCCAGCGGTGGACCACAGTGGTTCCAGAGTCCTGTATGTTGATCCTATTGGGCCTGGTTCTGGGTGGCGTGGTCCTCATAGCCAATAAGAAGCAGCTGTATCAGCTGGAGCCCAGCCTCTTCTTCCTGTTCCTGCTGCCCACCATCGTCGGGGACGCCGGGTATTTCATGCCCGCCAGGCTCTTCTTCGACAACCTGGGCGCCATCCTGTTGTACGCTGTCGTCGGAACGCTCTGGAACGCATTCTGCACCGGCTTCTGTCTGTACGGGGTCAAACTTCTGGGGATAATAGGTCAGTCAAAGGTCATAAAGGTTAAATTACTGAGGGGCATAGGTCAAATGTGTCAAACTGGGGGCCACCAGATAGGGCTAATCCAAAACCATCTTATCTGGTTAAACTGTTAAACCGCAGGTGCCATGGACTAAATAATATTGGGTGCATCAGACGCCACTGCGCGCCGGTGAAGTGGTGCAGTAGATGCAGCTATAAGTTAAGTTGTTAACTTGCAATTGGTCTGCTGGACAAATGTAAATGAGACGGTATATATCTGCCATTATTGTTGTTGTTTGGTCATTAAAGAAAGAAACAATGGGCTGGGCGTGAATTGAGCTGTGACTTAATCATCTCTACACGATGGCTACATGGTTCAACCAAAGCAAATGTTTTATTTTTTAAAGATCTCCATTTTATTGACAGAAAACGCCATTTGAGTAGGGGTGCTGACTGCTGAGGTAAGGGGCTGCTTGTTCATTCGCATGCTTCATTCTGAGTGTGTGTGTGTGTGTGTGTGTGTGTGTGTGTGTGTGTGTGTGTGTGTGTGTGTGTGTGTGTGTGTGTGTGTGTGTGTGTGTGTGTGGGGGTTAGATGAGAGGGTGGACGCAGGATTGATGGAGTTCTTGTTGTTTGGAGCATTGATCTCGGCTGTCGACCCGGTAGCTGTGATCGCTGTCTTTGAGGAAGTTCACGTCAACGAGACACTCTTCATCATTGTCTTTGGAGAGTCATTGCTTAACGATGCTGTCACCGTGGTAATTAAGACACGCACGCACCTACACACACGCACACACACACACACACACACACACACACACACACACACACACACACACACACACACACACACACACACACACACACACACACACACACACACACACACACACACGCACACACACAGAAAGATATGTAGAAGTGCCAGAATAGAGACGCACAGAAAAATGCTTAGTGTTAATTTACCCATTTTCCATTTGTAAATAGACCTCTATGGGTTAGTTTGGTTGCATTTGTACAATGTCCGAAGATAGATAATGTTAAAGTTGAACAACAATTTGGTTATTACAGAAGTCCGGTCCAGAATGGTCTGCAATGCTCCTGTCATGGGGCCAGTCTAGTACAGTTTAGTGGGCTCAGATAGAAGATTAGCTGGAGGTCAGACAGCCTATCTGTCACTCTCCACACCAAATCTGCTACTCACACATTCTAATGAAAAGTAACAGTTCTTAATATCAAAGCAATGTCAATAGGCTCTGTTGTTGATTCAAATGATCACTCACTCACTCACTCACTCACTCACTCACTCACACGTGTGTGTGTGTGTGTGTGTGTGTGTGTGTGTGTGTGTGTGTGTGTGTGTGTGTGTGTGTGTGTGTGTGTGTGTGTGTGTGTGTGTGTGTGTGTGTGTGTGTGTGTGTGTGTGTGTTTGTTGGTGTTGTTTTTCTAGGTATTGTATAAAGTGTACATCTCCTTTGTGGAAGTGGGGCCAGGAAATGTTCAGACAGTTGACTATTTCAAAGGAGTGGGTGAGTACTATGACTATCTACTAGTGCTGCTGCTACTACTGCTGGTACTACTACAAATATTAAATAATGCTATACTACTACTGCTGGTAATACTACAACAGCTAATACTGTTACTACATGTGGTAATACTACAACTATTAGTTCTGATATTGATACTACTCCTCTCCTCTCCTCTCCTTTTCCTGTTTTCTGTGTTAAATAATTGAGAGCCAGAGTGGTATTATGTTCGTAGTTTTGGGGTCAGGCATAGAGCAGGAGGAGGAGGACAGAGATATAATAATTGGATGGATGGAAGGATGGTTAGCAAGGTATTCTGGGACTTCTAACCCCCCCCCCCCCCCTCTAATGTTGTCCCTCCTCCCCCCTCTCCTCATGTCTCCAGCCTCCTTCCTGATAGTGAGTATAGGAGGTACGTTAGTAGGCCTGGTGTTTGCTGTCATTCTGGGCTTCATCACCCGTTTCACCAAGAAGGTTCGGATCATAGAGCCGTTATTCGTCTTCCTGCTCGTCTATCTGGCTTATCTGACCGCGGAACTATTCTCCCTGTCATCCATACTGTCGTAAGTGACGCACGCACGCACGCACGCACGCACGCACGCACGCACGCACGCACACACACACACACACACACACACACACACACACACACACACACACACACACACTGTTGAACTCAGATATAAATAGCAGACATACAAGCTCATAGCTATGAGTCATTTTTTTAAAAACGTATGTTGCTATAATATCAGTGGTTCTCAAACCTTTTTCATGTCAAGGACCCCCAAAAATGATCTGTATTTGGCCCCCAAAATACAGGGACCCCCATCTCAAAATATTTTGTCCAATTATTTTAGCCAAAGAAATCTAAAAAAACACATATGCGTTCCTGGCCAACAGTTGAAGACTGCTGTTGTGCTGGGCAGGTCTAACTCCTCCCCCTTTCTTTCTGATCAATCAGAATGACTTTCTGTGGCATCGGGGCCAATAAGTATGTAGAGGCCAACATCTCCCAGAAGTCACGGACCACGGTGAAATACACAATGAAGACTCTGGCAAGCATCGCTGAGACCATCATCTTCATCTTCCTGGGGATCTCAGCCGTGGACAAATCCAAATGGGCCTGGGACACTGGACTGGTGTCATCTACGCTCATCTTCATCTTCATCTTCAGAGCTGTCGGTATGATTGTCTGTCTGTCTGTCTGCCTGTCTGTCTGTCTGTCTGTCTGTCTGAGTAACGCTGTGACTCTCTGTCCTCCTTTTCAAGGTGTGATTGGTCAGACATGGATTCTCAACCGCTTCCGCCTGGTCCCATTGGACAAGATTGACCAGGTGGTGATGTCATACGGTGGACTGCGGGGGGCAGTAGCGTTTGCTCTGGTGGTTTTGCTCGATTCAAAATTTGTCAAAGCCAAGGATTACTTTGTCGCCACGACGATCATAGTCATCTTCTTCACTGTCATGTTCCAGGTAACACTGTCTCTATAGATACTAAAACTATTCCTAACAACTAACGCTATTCTTTCATTAATATGTTTTAGTAGTATCGAATTATTTCGTTTCCCTTTTCTCCCAGTTCAGTCGTGCGAATTCCCCACACATGAGATGAATAGAGTTAGTGCGCAATATTTCGTTTTCTGAAAATGTCTACCAAGAACTGTAACTGTAATAATGAGACTGTGTTCTAAAAACAAATACACTATTTTACTCTACTATTTTATGTAATACTACTATGAAAGTAGTATTACGTAATGTATTTTAAAAAGCAGTGTGTTAACTCCAACATTGGTTGTATTTATGACTTTTTAAAATGTTTTATAACATTAAATGTTTTTCTGTACCTGAGATTTTCTATGTGCTGGCTAGATGATAATGTTCTATTTCATACAAGCACATTGTAGTCTAGTCTAGTCTTGCTCAGATGGACAAGGTTTGGTGTGCCCTGGAGATGTAGCCTGCTTTCTGTTCATAAATACTGAATAAACCTAAAACCTAAAAGGGCAGTGGTACACGGCGCACACGCACGCACACACGCACACACACATACTGCTCACACTCAGACACATTTGCGAGCAGTGAGATGTATGTAAATCTTGATGATGATTGGTGGTAGCATAGTAACAATGTTACGTTCTGTAACAATGTTAATGTCTGTCTGCCATCTGTCTGTTTAGAGAGACAGATGGCTGAGAGACAGAGAGACAGATGAAAGACTGACAGAAATCAAAGCACAGAGAACAAGCAAACTGAATCATCACAGACTCATCTCTAGTCTAGGGCTGCAGCTATCCATTATCTTCATAGCTGTTATTCTATATTACTTTTATCACATAATCAAAAGCGTGTTTTTTAAATAATTTATATTTTCTATATCAAACTGACAAAAAAAAAAGTCTAATTGATTTCTTATACTCAACAAAATTGATTTGTCTGATTAACTGGTGGACTCCAGACTAGCTGTATTTCTCTCAAGAATCTCTCTCTCGCTCTCTCTCTCTCCAGTCTAAATGACTGTCAATGTCTCTCTCTCCAGTCTAACTGATTGTCTCTCTACCAGGGTCTTACTATCAAGCCACTGGTTAAATGGTTGAAGGTTCCTCGTGCCACCAACAGGAAACCAACCATTAACGAGGAGATTCATGAGAGGGTTAGTCTGTGTTCTTTGTTGTGTGTGTGTGTGTGTGTGTGTGTGTGTGTGTGTGTGTGTGTGTGTGTGTGTGTGTGTGTGTGTGTGTGTGTGTGTGTGTGTGTGTGTGTGTGTGTGTGTGTGTGTGTGTGTGTGTGTGTGTGTGTGTGTGTGTGTGTGTGTGTGTGTGTGTGTGTGTGTTTGTGTGTGCGTGCGCTGCGTGCGTGTGTGTACTTTCTCTTCTGATCTCTTCTCTTACCCACTTACACCCTATATACTTTGTTGACCGGGGTCCACCAGGTTTCTATCCTTGGGCTCCTCCTTTTTTACCTCTATACCAAATCTCTTTGCCGAAAATAGCCGATCTTCTAGCTCACAAGTCACAACATGTCACGTTGTGATGCATAGCTTGTAGATTTGCTATCTTCACAGAAGATTTGCCTATTATCACTGTGTCCACCATGGAGGTTTTTTTCTGAGCACAGTGTATGTTTCAAAATTGTTTTCACTGGGAGTGCTGCGTATTTACACTATGCTGGAAATGCCAGAAACATGACGAAGCACTGAGTGTCTAATTTGCACTGTGCGTGCTCGTCTGGTGTTTTTATCTGGTCGCAGGAAGTTGAGACATTAGGGCGTTTGGATGAGCGTTTGAGAAGACCATCTTGGAAAAGATCACCAGCACTCACTTTGATCCTTTTAGGATTTCATGATTATTTAGACAGTCATAAGCCCCAGCAGCAGATCATACACGACGGACGTTTCGGCCCGCAGGCCTTTCTCAGCGTTTTGAGAAGATCGCCTTGCGTTTTCTTCTGGGGATTTTCAAATAGTTCAAATAGCCAATCTACAAGCTCACAACGTGTCGATGTAGATCGGCTAGTTGAACTATTTGAAAAATGTTTTTAAAAATAGTGAAAAATGGCAAAGAATTTTAGGGATAATGGGTAAGGCACCGGCGAAAATAGGGCCCTCTGTCTATTTCTCTCTCTCTCTCTCTCTGTCTGTCTGTCAGTCTATATTGGTCTCTGTCTAGCTGTATGTCTTTTTCTGGCAGTGAGTCTGTCTGTCTATCTATCTATCTCTCTGTGTGTCTGTTCGTCTCTGTCTATCTGATAATCATAACTGCAAGAAGTGGCTAATAAATCCATCAAACCAAGCCGTGATGATAAGTAGGGATGTCCGATATTATCGGCCTCCCGATATGATTTGCCGATATTAGCATAAAAATGTAATCTCGGAAAATATCGGTATCGTTTTTTGGAAAAAAAAAAGTTTTTATTTTATTTTTATTTTTATAAGTTACAGGAGTTCTTACTGTATGGTGTGTGAGCTTACCATAATCACAGTAATCCTTAATCATATTCCATCATATTCAAGGACTTTTGCTGAGAAATGAGACAGACTCTCTCTCCAGACTTTCAAATTAGAGCACTGCAGATGGCAGGTGTGTGTGTCTGTGTCCAGCTGACGCTTTTTGACGCTTGTTAATGTTATAGGCATCATCAAAGCAATTATGCTTCTGCACTGTCAAATAGGCCAACATCTAATCTAAGATTAGTGGGACTCACTTTATTGAAAACCTAACAACATCACTGTATTATATTAGATGTATTAGATATTATATTGATATTATAGCTATTTCATTTTATTAGCTATGTGATGTTACCTGACAATTAGTTGACTTTTGGTGTAAAAGCCTGTATATATCGGTATCGGTTGATATCGGTATTGGAAATTAGGAGTTGGACAATATCGGTATATCGGTTATCGGTAAAGAAAAAGGCAATATCGAACAGCCCTAATGATGAGTCATTATCTTTATCATAAGCCTAATGAACAGAGACATAACATAAGATTAGCATGGTGGTGTCTTTAATCAATCCCTATGTGTAACCTTTGACCTCTTGCTGACCTCTGGCCCTCAGGCCTTTGACCACATCCTGGCAGCTGTTGAAGACATCGCTGGACTGCAGGGATACCACCACTGGAGAGACAAGTAATAACTCACTAATGCTATGTTAGCAACATACTGCACTAACAAAACAAAACATGTAATGCCACAGTAGTCACACATTATGACAGTAAGTTAAAGGTAGTGTAAGTTGCATTTTATTGTTAAAAAAGTGTTTTTTGTTGAATAAGTTAAAGCTCTATATTCTGATAGTATATTGCTATGTAGAGTGATATCAGTTGAAAAAAACAAGGCACATATTCCAAAAAAAGTTTAAAAACTTTAATAATAAATGCTAGTTCATCATAGAACAATAAAAACTGCCAACATGTTTCGACCTTTCAGGCCTTCTTCAGGGCATGCAAAAAGAAAAACTCCACAAAACACAAGCCTATATGTAATCATAGATACCATCAGCCCAATACCACTCAGCTGTGGAAAAGGGGTTAACGTAGGTTAACGATGTATAGAAAGAAAGATACCACTAGAGGTCAACAGTCGTGTGTAAAATCAATAGAGAAGCTACACAATAGAGAAACCCAGAAATACAAGTAATCCAAAAAGCACATACTCAAACATTTCAAATACAGTATACAACTAGACGCGTCGCAATTGGCAATTGCAAAGTGTGGTTGCGCCGACGCCGGTCGGGACTCGAGTAATACGCTGGGAGGAATACCGTCGGAGACTGCGCCAATTACATTGTCACGTCACTCCTGAGATCGCTTGCGTTTCATTTTGAAGGGACTGACTCCCCCAAAAATCATGTTTTTGCATCAAACGGTGACATTTTGCGCATTCGTGGCGCCCCCTATGGGTCAAAGTGGAAATGCTTTTGGGGAGTCGTTGAGTAAATCACCCTCGACATGTGATTTAAATTTGGGATCGATTGGACGTTTCGTTCGTGATTTTTGACATTTTTGGTAAAACGGGTCCCTCCCACTAACTTTGGAAACAATTTACGGAAGAACGGTAAGGACTATGAAAATGCCATTTGGATATGTTTACCGCATGGGCCCAGAGATCATGTGTACCGATTTCTGTGACATTTGGACAAAATATGTTGGAGGAGGAGCTAAAAGTGTGGTTTGAAGAAAATTCAAAATGGCGGAAAATCTATCACGACGGAAATGGGCGTGGCCTATATGGGGAGTTGCGTCGTGACCCAAGGAATCCAGGGGAAAATACATTTTGATTTTACGACCTACGGTTCAAGAGTTATAGGCCAAAACGTAAAGTGGGCTGTTATAGCGCCACCATGTGGCCGACTGGTGTGATTATTTTTTAAATAATTTAGCAATAAACTATTAACCTCCCCTCCAAGTCTTGTAACTGTAGCCCTTACGGTTTCCGAGAAAGAAATACTTGAATGGGAGTTTTTGCAATTCCCATGAAAGTGAATGGGGAAATTTAATGCACTAATAAATCAATATCAAAAAATCTATCCATACGCAAATGGGCGTGGCCTATATGGGGAGTTGCGTAATGACCCAAGGAATCTAGGGAAAAATAAATTTTGATTTTACGACCTACGGTTCAAGAGTTATAGGCCAAAAGGTAAAGTGGGCTCTTATAGCGCCACCATGAGGCCGAATGGTGTATTCTTTGTTTAAATAATTTGGCAATAAACTATGAACCTCCCCTCAAAGTCTGGTAACTGTAGCTCTTACGGTTTCTGAGAAAAAAATACTTGAATTTTAGTGTTTTCACTTTTCCATTGAAGTGGATGGGGAAATTTAATGCACTAATAAATCAATATCAATTAAACTATGCAACCAATCTCTTAGCCTTATGCAAGTGCACGATTCCCGGTCAGACCGGTCATTTTGACATATAGCACTAAATTGGGAAAAATAAACTGTGGGAGGAGTAGCGGCCCGAAGTATTGTTTATCTATAAATAAATAAACTAGACGCGTCGCAATTGGCAATTGCAAAGTGTGGTTGCGCCGACGCCGGTCGCGGGTCGTTGCGTAATGACCCAAGGAATGTATGGAAATTGAAATTTTGATTTTACGACCTACGGTTCAAGAGTTATAGGCCAAAACGTAAAGTGGGCTGTTATAGCGCCACCATGTGGCCGACTGGTGTGATTTTTTTCATAATAATTTTGCAAAAAACTATTAACCTCCCCTCCAAGTCTTGTAACTGTAGGCCTTACGGTTTCCGAGGAAAAAATACTTGAATGGGAGTTTTAGCAATTCCCATTCAAGTGAATGGGGAAATTTAATGCACTAATAAATCAATATCAAAAAATCTATCCATACGCAAATGGGCGTGGCCTATATGGGAAGTTGTGTAATGACCCAAGGAATGTAGGGAAAAGGAAATTTTGATTTTACGACCTACGGTTCAAGAGTTATAGGCCAAAAGGTGAAGTGGGCTGTTATAGCGCCACCATGAGGCCGAATGGTGTAATATTTGTTTCAATAATTTGGCAATAAACTATGAATCTCCCCTCAAAGTCTGGTAACTGTAGCTCTTACGGTTTCTGAGAAAAAAATACTTCAATTTTATTGTTTTCACTTTTCCATTGAAGTGGATGGGGAAATTTAATGCACTAATAAATCAATATCAATTAAACTATGCAACCAATCTCTTAGCCTTATGCAAGTGCACGATTCCCGGTCAGACCGGTCATTTTGACATATAGCACTAAATTGGGAAAAATAAACTGTGGGAGGAGTAGCGGCCCGAAGTATTGTTTACACATAAATAAAGTAACAAACAAAGTTTATCTATAACGATAGTCTGGTTGCCCTGTTAGGGCAACCACACTAACTAGACGCGTCGCAATTTGCAATTGCAAAGTGTGGTTGCGCCGACGCCGGTCGGGACTCGAGTAATACGCCGGGAGGAATACCGTCGGAGACTGCGCCAATTACATTGTCACGTCACTCCTGAGATCACTTGCGTTTCATTTTGAAGGGACTGACCCCCCCAAAAATCATGTTTTTGCATCAAACGGTGACATTGTGCGTATTCGTGGCGCCCCCTATGGGTCAAAGTGGAAATGCTTTTGGGGACTCGTTGAGTAAATTACCCTCGACATGTGATTCAAATTTGGGATCGATTGGACGTTTCGTTTGTGATTTTTGACATTTTTGGTAAAACGGGTCCCTCCCGCTAACTTTGGAAACAATTTACGGAAGAACGGTAAGGACTATCATAATGCCGTTTGGATATGTTTATCGCAGGGGTCCATAGATCACGTGTACCGATTTTTGTGAGATTTGGAAAAAACAATTAGGAAAAGGAGCAAAAAGTGTGTTTTGAAGAAATTTCAAAATGGCGGAAAATCTATCCAGACGGAAATGGGCGTGGCCTATATGGGGAGTTGCGTCGTGACCCAAGGAATCCAGGGGAAAAGAAATTTTGATTTTACGACCTACGGTTCAAGAGTTATAGGCCAAAAGGTAAAGTGGGCTGTTATAGCGCCACCATGTGGCCGACTGGTGTGATTTTTTTCATAATAATTTTGCAAAAAACTATTGACCTCCCCTCCAAGTCTTGTAACTGTAGGCCTTACGGTTTCCGAGGAAAAAATACTTGAATGGGAGTTTTTGCAATTCCCATTCAAGTGAATGGGGAAATTTAATGCACTAATAAATCAATATCAAAAAATCTATCCATACGCAAATGGGCGTGGCCTATATGGGGAGTTGCGTAATGACCCAAGGAATCTAGGGAAAAAGAAATTTTGATTTTACGA
Organism: Gymnoscopelus microlampas; assembly: GCF_963454915.1. NCBI lineage: Eukaryota > Metazoa > Chordata > Actinopteri > Myctophiformes > Myctophidae > Gymnoscopelus > Gymnoscopelus microlampas. The sequence goes on from NC_139962.1 coordinate 46,788,915, forward strand.
CCTACGGTTCAAGAGTTATAGGCCAAAAGGTAAAGTGGGCTGTTATAGCGCCACCATGAGGCCGAATGGTGTAATATTTGTTTCAATAATTTGGCAATAAACTATGAACCTCCCTTCAAAGTCTGGTAACTGTAGCTCTTACGGTTTCTGAGAAAAAAATACTTGAAATGTATTTGTTTCACTTTTGCATTGAAGTGGATGGGGAAATTTAATGCACTAATAAATCAATATCAATTAAACTATGCAACCAATCTCTTAGCCTTATGCAAGTGCACGATTCCCGGTCAGACCGGTCATTTTGACATATAGCACTAAATTGGGAAAAATAAACTGTGGGAGGAGTAGCGGACCGAAGTATTGTTTACACATAAATAAAGTAACAAACAAAGTTTATCTATAACGATAGTCTGGTTGCCCTGTTAGGGCAACCACACTAACAAATAAAGTACTAGACGCGTCGCAATTGGCAATTGCAAAGTGTGGTTGCGCCGACGCCGGTCGGGACTCGAGTAATACGCCGGGAGGAATACCGTCGGAGACTGCGCCAATTACATTGTCACGTCACTCCTGAGATCACTTGCGTTTCATTTTGAAGGGACTGACCCCCCAAAAAATCATGTTTTTGCGTCAAACGGTGACATTTTGCGCATTCGTGGCGCCCCCTATGGGTCAAAGTGGAAATGCTTTTGGGGACTCGTTGAGTAAATAACCCTCGACATGTGATTCAAATTTGGGATCAATTGGACGTTTTGTTCGTGATTTTTGACATTTTTGGTAAAACGGGTCCCTCCCGCTAACTTTGGAAACAATTTACGGAAGAACGGTAAGGACTATCATAATGCCGTTTGGATAGGTTTATCGCAGGGGTCCATAGATCACGTGTACCGATTTGTGTGAGATTTGGAAAAAAAATGTAGGAAAAGGAGCAAAAAGTGTGTTTTGACGAAAATTCTAAATGGCGGAAAATATATCCTGACGCAAATGGGCGTGGCCTATATGGGGAGATGCGTTGTGACCCAAGGAATCCAGGGGAAAATAAATTTTGATTTTACGACTTACGGTTCAAGAGTTATAGGCCAAAAGGTAAAGTGGGCTGTTATAGCGCCACCATGTGGCCGACTGGTGTGATTATTTTCATAATAATTTTGCAAAATACTATTAACCTCCCCTCCAAGTCTTGTAACTGTAGCCCTTACGGTTTCCGAGGAAAACATACTTGAATGGGAGTTTTTGCGATTCCCATGAAAGTGAATGGGGAAATTTAATGCACTAATAAATCAATATCAAAAAATCTATCCAGACGCAAATGGGCGTGGCCTATATGGGGAGTTGCGTAATGACCCAAGGAATCTAGGGAAAAAGAAATTTTGATTTTACGACCTACGGTTCAAGAGTTATAGGCCAAAAGGTAAAGTGGGCTATTATAGCGCCACCATGAGGCCGAATGGTGTATTAATTGTTTCAATAATTTGGCAATAAACTATGAACCTTCCCTCAAAGTCTTGTAACTCTAGCTCTTACGGTTTCTGAGAAAAAATACTTGAATTTTATTTTTTTCACTTTTTCATTAAAGTGGATGGGGACATTTAATGCACTAATAAATCAATATCAATTAAACTATGCACCCAATCTCTTAGCCTTATGCAAGTGCACGATTCCCGGTCAGACCGGTCATTTTGACATATAGCACTAAATTGGGAAAAATAAACAGTGGGAGGAGTAGCGGCCCGAAGTATTGTTTATCTATAAATAAATAAAGTATAAGGAGTACTATAGTCTGGTTGCCCTGTTAGGGCAACCACACTAATAAGGAGTACTATAGTCTGGTTGCCCTGTTAGGGCAACCACACTAATGATGAAAAAAAGAAGAAAACAAGGAACAACAAATCTATAAAAAAAGAGACCATATCAATAGAGTCATTAGACCATGGTACACCATTGCCTGTAGGTCATATATCCATATAGCCAGTATGAGTCACCAGAACCATGGACGGGTGTTTTTGATGAATCTATCATGGTTAAAATGGAGTTTGAAGTTACGATGGGTTTGTATAGGGGCATGTCTTATAAAATGAATATCAAATAAATACTTTTTTAACTTTTTTGGAAGCCTTGTTTTTTCAAACTGATCTGACTTTGAATGCTCCCCCAAAGAGCACTTCCTACACTGCATGTATCTTATACAAACTTATACAGATACTGCAGCCCTCCTCCTATGTTTTATTAGTTTTTTCTTCTGATAATGCTATATAGAGTGTTTGTTAAAAGACAGGGGTCTCCCTGTCTCTCCAGTTCTTTAATAAACAGAAAATACATTTTCAGATAGGCTGCCAATTCATCCAAACAGGAGAGCATACCCATTTATCAGCAGCAATTTTATAGTGTTCCAGTTCCAATTTTGTCTGCTGCACATTTCTTTGTGTCACCACTTCCAATTTAATTTGTTCATCCTGTATCCTGTGTGAGTTCTCTCTCCTGACTGGATAAAATTGATATTGCGACCTGAAAATGCATTCTCTATTAACTGAAGAGCTGGAGAGTCTGGGAGACTCCTTTTACTAAAGCAATGATTATTATCAGAATATAGAGCTATTTAACACTTATTTTAACAACGTACTGCACCTTTAACAACACTGTAACAACATGCTAACAACAACACTAGTACAAGCCTAACAATACATTAACAGCATTCTGAATAACACTCTAACCAGTATTACATTATAGCAAATCTTCTTAAAAGAATATAAAGCATGCTTCTCAGTGTTTCTCAGATAATCAGACCATGAAAGTTACACACTTTTTTAAAGCTGCTGCACTATGTAATACTAGGGATTAACAATGTTATTTTTTCCAATCTATATGGTATGTTAATACGATATAACTTATATAAAATTGGTGGTAGTATTGGTCTCCCTGCTCTTCTATTGAGACATATACATCCTGTGTCCGGTTTGACACGACTGGGTGGCAAGCCTGAAGGTCAAAATTCAATTTCTCTCAATGGTAAAAATGTCAGCATTAGTGCAGGAGACCCGGGTTCAAATCTATGGTAGAGCGTAGCCAAGAAGGTAGCCAAAACGTTTTTTTTCCCTTTGGGATGGCAACCTCCCTGCATCAGGTGAGCAGTCCTTCAACTCACCAAAAAGGCAGGTGGCTTAGTACTACCCAGCCTGAAACTCTTGTTGATGCCTTCCTTGCCCTCAACACAGATCAAATGTGTGGGACTATATTTTAGGATTCTGTTCACTCCTCGTCCAAAGCACAGATTTCGTCAGTGCAAAATCCTCTACAGAGCACACTATGTGAATGCTACGTTGGTGAAATTTTCAACGTAAGTGATGAGGGTACGTAATAGATGTAAAGCAATCCCCTGCAGACCTTGTCCACATGATGTGATCCAGCCAGGCCAGCACCAAGCTGAATGAATACTGGGTTGAAATATTTGAATCCTTTCAGAAAGCTTTGCGTCTGACAATAGATCCTAACCCTCTTACAGCGATTTTTGGAATTCCAGCTGAGCCCAATTTACCTACTGCTATGCAAGGGAAAATGGACTTCACCTCTTTGCTAGCTACATGTGTCATACTACTCAAGCGGAAACATGCCTCTCTTCATTTTATTTTTATTGAGTTATTTTATTCATATTTTGTTTCTGTGACGACCAGGGTTTGTTATTGGGTGGCCGTGGGGTGGGGGTTCGGATATGGGGAAGGGGTGGGTTGAGGATGTGACAAGTGAGTGGTCTTTTTTATAAAACAAATTGAAAATCTATTAAAGAAAAACAAAAATAAATGTCTAAATGTCTTTCTAAATCTCCCTCTCTCTGTGCAGATGGGAGCAGTTTGATAAGAACTACCTCAGTAAGTTGTTGTTGAGGCGTTCGGTATACAGGAAGAGTGAACTCTGGGAGGTTTATCAGAAGATCAACATCAGAGACGCTATCAATGTCATCGACCAGGTAATCAGGAAGTTAATATCCATTAATACACAGGGTAACAATATTTACATTATAAAGACATAAGCATTGTCTGAAGGGACATAAAATAACATGGGAGCATGAGGCTCTCTCTCTAATATTGTCATTGCTGTGGTGAACCAATGGAGGGCAGTATTATTCAACACATTACTTAAAGTGTACTTCTCTTACAGAGGAGTTTTAATTACTTGAAATCAGTCTGACATATACAGTATAACACATCATATAAAAAAATCTGAATATTTCAAAAACTTGTTTTCTCTTCCCCACAAGTCAAGGGAAGGATGGAAAAAAGAGGAGGAGGGAGGGAGCAACAGGGAAAGTGGAGTAAAATATAGAGAAACAGCTAGAGTGTGAAAAAGAGCACTGTTATCCAGGCCATCATGTAACAAAAAGGTCGCATTGTCAAGCCCAGCTGGATGTAGCCTGTAGCTGGATGCAGCCATGCGTCCTCTTGAGAAAGACACTGGGCCACTACCTGTTCAAAATTGTCTGTGTACAAAACAACAAAGCTACTGAAAGGCCAAGAATGGACAGCTGTTGCCATAGTTTTGTGTTATAGTGTCCTGGTAAATTAAATGGGTTGGATTAAATAGCACAAGGAACTGGTTAATAAGAAGAATACATTGTTCTTCCATTTACAGGACAGAACAGGAATTGTGAGGAGAGAGAAGGGGAGTGGAAAAGATGAAAGAAAACATTTTAATTGGTTTAAAAAAGGTTGAGGTCAGCTCAGCTTTGATTTGTGGCTCATCACATCCGTCACGCAGTGACACGGGTCAGGCATCAGTTTGCAGCTTCATGTCGGCGGCTTCCATAGAAAATGACTTGTAGCCTGTAGCTTTGCGGCCGGCAGCGTGAACACAGCAGAGAGTCAGATCAGTGAGTGAGGTGTGAAAGTGAACCCTGCTTATACCAGAGCAGAGGAATGTGGAGGGAAACTCCAGACAAGACCAGACTTCTGCTGGATTCTTGAAAAAGAAGCTTTGGCCCTCCACTCTTCATTTAGCTCAGGTCACCTCTACTGCCTGATCATTTATAACATAGGGTAGATATTGTTATGTATTATCAAAGATTAATAACAATTTACACACATACAAATGAATTGCCGATATTAACTCATTTAACTCTCATAAAAGTCCACTCACCATATTTCCTATGTATTATTATTTTAGATAATTTAGAAATTTGAGGCAGATACTGTGTGTGTGTGTGTGTGTGTGTGTGTGTGTGTGTGTGTGTGTGTGTGTGTGTGTGTGTGTGTGTGTGTGTGTGTGTGTGTGTGTGTGTGTGTGTGTGTGTGTGTGTGTGTGTGTGTGTGTGTGTGTGTGTGTGTGTGTGTGTGTGTGTGCGCGTGTGCGTGCGTGTGGCATGCAGCATGCAACATGAGTTGGCCTCTAACTACAGTAAATGTGTCATGACAACATGGAGCCCAGTCCATTGCTATTATGGGATATATGTGTCTGGTGTTTCGTCAGGGTAAATGGTGTATTTATATAGCGCGTTTATCCAAGACGCTTTACAATGATTGTGCATTCGCCCATTCACACACTGATGGCGGAGGAAACATGCAAGGCACCAACCTGCTCGTCGGGAGCAATTAGGGGTTCAGTGTCTTGCTCTAGGACACTTAAGACAGTAACTCTGGGGGAGCCTGGGATCGAACCGAACCGGCCGCTCTACCTCCTGAATCATTGCAGTGTGTGTGTGTGTGTGTGTGTGTGTGTGTGTGTGTGTGTGTGTGTGTGTGTGTGTGTGTGTGTGTGTGTGTAGCATGCAACATGAGTTGGGCTCTAACTAAATGTGTCATGGCAACATGGAGCCCAGTCCATTGCTATTATGGGATATGTGTGTCTGATGTTTCGTCAGGGTAACACCAGAACTATTCTCCATCTGCAATCTGATTGGCCGCATGGTGACAGATCTCTCTTTCTGTCTATCTCCCTCTCTGTCTCTCTCTCTCTTTCTCTCTCTCTCTAATAACGCAGTAGTTGATTAACTGTGTGTGTGTGTGTGTGTGTGTGTGTGTGTGTGTGTGTGTGTGTGTGTGTGTGTGTGTGTGTGTGTGTGTGTAGGGAGGTAATGTTCTGACATCAGCCAGATTGTCTCTCCCATCTGTGGCCAGCAGAGCATCCTTCCCTGAAGTCAACGTTGCCAATTACCTGTAAGACACACACACACACGCACACGCACGCACGCACACGCGCGCGCGCGCGCGCGCGCGCACAAACACACACACACACACACACACACACACACACACACACACACACACACACACATTTTAACAATTTATTCATGTCCACATACAGTAAGGATGAGCAAATATTAAAGATACAGTTGAGGTTATATTCACAAAATCATGGCATATGCCTTCATGATAGAATAAGCATGTCACTCAGTACTCTATGGGTATTACATTACATTACATTACATTACAGTCATTTAGCAGACGCGACTTACAATAAGTGTATTCAACATAGGTAGGCAAGGAAACTACTAATCACCAGAAGTGCATTAATACGTAATATAAGAAATAATACATCAGACTTGTATAGCGCTTTTCTTAGTACCCAAAGTCGCTTTACAAAACAGCTTAAAAACAAATTTATTAGGAGCAAAACAAAAGAGAAACGTTAAAAGGCTAAAAATAATAAGCTAAGACTAAGAGGAAGAAAGGGAAGTAACAGCGTCTCCACCATGTGTGGCGGCTGCCAATGAAAGCAGAGACAGCACAATACTTTGCCAGCCTTTTTGCCTCCTTTTTGGGCATCCCAAGTTGTTGAAACCCTCTAACAACCAGTATGTCCTAGGCTGCCAAATATAAAAACAAATTATCTGCACCTAAATCCCAGCTCTGAGATGGTTTGTTCAGTAGAAGTGGTTGGTATTTAATGACCTTGGTCATAAAAGCTTCCTCTAGGCTAGGGTCAAAAGTGCATGCTATCTCTAATACAGACACTTCTCTGGACTCTTCATCAATCACAATAACATCTGGTGTATTAGCTGTCAAAGATGTAAAGATGCCTAGGTTATCACAGAGATGAGAGAGAGAGACACACACACACACACACACACACACACACACACACACACACACACACACACACACACACACACACACACACACACACACACACACACACACACACACACACACACACACACACACACATACACACACCAAGCCCTGTAAATTGTGTGTTCTTAGAAGTGTAACGGTTTAATTCAATGTTATATGGTGGTAATTAAAATGGTCCATCCATCCATCCATCTATCCATCCATCCATCTATCTGTATCTATGTATTTATCTAGGCGTGAGAACGGCAGTGGAGTTTGTTTGGACCTGCAGGTCGACACGGTGGGAGGGGTCAAGGTAGAGGAGGGGACCGAGACACACCATGTTCTCACAAACCTGTATAAACCCAGGAAACGGGTATGTAAATAAACACGCACGCACGCACGTACACACTCACAGTTCTAACTGAAGAGAGTTACACGTGACAAGCAGTGCTGGCTGAGATATCGAGTGAGTGATCCAAGAGACACAGACCTTTCAATGTGCTTCAAATGAATGTATATCTTCAGATGACGTAGTGCAGAAGTGAATTTATTTGAGCACAATGTGAAGATAAACCGATGCTGTGTGTTTCTCACTATTCCTTAAAGGTGGTATGACATCAAAATCAATATTGACTTAGTTTTCAGTCAGAGGGAAGGGGGATACATGTAAAAAATATATTATAATAATTCTCATAATATAATAAATAATACATATTATTGAACTTGGGTAGGGAAGGTAGCCTGGTAAACGTAAAGTTTGCTTAACCACTTAAACCCTATATGGATGACCGGAGTCCCTCAGGGCTCTATACTAGTGTAGTGTCTGTTTTCTGTTATTGTGGGGAAAGCTTTTGCTGAAAATAGCTGATCGACAAGCTTGTCAATCTGATATTTTCTGCAAAAGCCTTCCCGACAATAAGGATGCTGGGGTTTAAGTTGTTAATTGGTGGGGGGAAAAAGCTTCCCTTTCAGTGCATAAGAGTTAAGTCTTGCCAGTAGGGTTAAAAAAAACACAAAATCTAAGATATTTGTGCAGAGATGACTAGGCTGGCAAGACTCAAAACAAGGCAACAATTCACAAGCTGTTTTTAGATAAAAAAAGTGTTTAACACAGATTCCCAGGAAACAACAAAGTCTTATGCACACCTGATCAGCTCAGTGACGGTGTGTAGGCAGGGATCAGACGTATAGAATACAGTAAAATAACCCGCACACCGTCTAGACTTGCACAATAACGACAACTTTATTTTCTTCTTCAGGCATCCTGAAGAAGGTCTATTGACCGAAACGTTGCCTAAATAAAGTTGTCCTTATTTTGCGTAGTGTAGACGGTGTGTGGGTCATTTTACTGTATATTAAACACAGACTCCCAAAATGAAAAGAGAGAGGGACAGGCACAAAACAAATGATAAAGATCAGCAGGAGCCTGGTAACACCTTTAACATAGGATCTACATCTTATCTGGAAAGAAAATAATTGCCAACTTCCATCTTGACAAATGCACCCTGGCTATGACCCTCCTTACATTGTAGTACCCCATGTCTGGCACATATAGAGTGAGTGGAGAACTCTGTAAGGATATCCTCCTATTAAAGTCATGTTGTACTGTATACTACTCCCCCCCCCCAAAATATTTTCACCACGTCACTTGTAGTGTAGGAGAATCAATGGATTATAACATACACATCTCATTGTAAAAAACATGTCAATGGCAGATTTTGTATGGGTCCTGTTTCATAAGCGTATCAATAAAAGTAACTGGAGGCATTGTTGGGAAGTCTAAAAAAAATAAGTACAATTGTTTTTACAGAATAAATTACAGACTTGCAGCAGGTATCTGAAGAATTTTGCTGTTGAAAGATCATATCTGTTCACCAAATCTCTAAAGGAAGCAAATGTGCAGTCTGCCTACAGGTTAGTAATAGTAGTAATAGTAGGTAACCTAGTTTTAACGATAGTTCTAAAGGGGAGATAAAAGAAGAAGTCCTTTTGTGTGAGGAGATCTTCATCAGTTCAGATCAGGCCATAAATCTCACACAGGGTCATTTTGGACCCAGACGCATTCCAATATCACCTGATTTGCTGGGATTGAGAGCGGTTCATCAGATAAGCAGCAATAAACCCAATAAAATGGACATCGTTGTCTTGTTTTAGTAGTACCAGTGAACAAGTAGTAGTGTGGACTGCGCCCCGGGCCAGTGTAATAACTGGATGGGGGGCGCACTACAAATCCCGAACCTATGAACCTATGATTCAAAACATTGCAGGGGACCAGTCGCACAGACACGCGGGGGGTATTATGTTGAAGCAAACACAGGATGTCTGGTTAATTGCTTGGTATTTATAGGGAGAGAGAATAGAAGAAGGGCCATGTGGGGGTCCATCTGTCCTTACTCCTTAAGTGGGATAGAAAAAACATATATAGCCCAGTTAGTATACATCAATGAATATTGTTATGGTGTGCATTCTTGTGAGTGTGCATTCAAGACTTGTGCTACAGGCCCGGATCGCTGGCCTAGTGGTCCAGGCACTTAGGCTCTAATGTAGCCTGACAGCATATCACAGCGCTGCATTTTCTCCCCATCTCTCTCTCCCTGTTTCCTGTCCATCTCCACTATACACTATAAATAAATAAAGGCAGAAAAGCCCCCAAAAACGAAAGAATAAAAACTTGTGTACTACATTTATGTTAACTTCTCTCTCTCTATAGTCTAATTAAATATGTCTATGTATGTCGGTGTATGTCAAGCTGTCCTTCTCTCTCCTCTTATGTAGTACCAGTCACATTATAGTCGTCACTTCATGTCGCTGGGCGATCAGGAGCGTCAGGAGAGAGAGGTGTTCCAACGAAACATGACGAGTCGGATGGAGACATACAAATCTGGCCGACACAAACGCCACAAGAAGGACCGCAGCCAGAAGAAGGCAAGACTCTCTTAGTCACTATACTTATACAGTAATAGTAATAATGATGATGATGATAATTATTATTATTTTTGTATTATTATTATTACTTAATAAGTGTTTGACTGTCGTTTGTAGCTTGACTGGTTTGACTCTTGTTTCAATAGTTTAACTGTGGCCTAAATATAATGTAGTTTGACAATAATGTAGTATTTTGACTGTAGGTTTTCTATATTTCATTGTAGTCTTGCAGGCTGTTGTCTGGCTGTACTTTGGCTGTAGTCTTATTCTATTTTAGCTGTAGTATATGGCTGTAGGTAGTCTGACTGTAATTAGACTGTACTGGCTGTTGTCTGACTGTAGTTTGACTGTGGGCTGATTGTAGCTGCCTGCGGTGGGACTGGAGTTTTGAGCGTGATTGAGATGGCCTCACACACACACACACACACACACACACACACACACACACACACACACACACACACACACACACACACACACACACACACACACACACACACACACACACACACACACACAGTAGACGGGTCTATGTGTTGTAGTTTAAGGAAAACATGTCCTGTATGAGGGACATGAGATGACTGTGTGTGTGTGTGTGTGTGTGTGTGTGTGTGTGTGTGTGTGTGTGTGTGTGTGTGTGTGTGTGTGTGTGTGTGTGTGTGTGTGTGTGTGTGTGTGTGTGTGTGTGTGTGTGTGTGTGTGTGTGTGTGTGCAAGAGAGAGAGAGAGAGAGAGAGAGAGAGAGAGAGAGAGGCTAAATTGCCACCTTGCCACAGCAGACAGTTTTTCATTTTCCATTTGTCAGGATGTTTCATGATTACAGTGGAGCCATGCTTTGTTGTGAAACACAAAGAAAGAGAAAACACGCAGCACCATATACAGAAAGAAACAGGAGAAGCTAATTGAGGGTTCTGGTTTTCCTTCTCTTAAGCTGCTGTCAGAACATGTAGGACTACACAAGTTATAGTAGGCTGATGACAGTGTAACTTAAACTAATGCATATAAAGGATAATCAAAGCTTACTGGAGTGATGTAGGATACTGGCAGTGGACCTAATTCAAATGACAGGATGTATCCAGTCAATAACTCCATCATCCTAAATATATATATATATACAGCAAATGGGTACATTTGCTGTAACAATCCACATTCTGTGGATTGTTACATCACATCCGATGGATAGTGGCATCGCATCCTATATTTTGATTATGTTATTTCTTGTCTACACAGAGGAGAGGGTCAGATGCCAAGGAGCAGGAAATGAATGACAAACCTCGGCGCAACGTCAGCTGGCAGGATAAAGGTAAGACATGTTTGTTTCTTCTTAAACAATGATCTTTAATCAGAGGTTGGCACTGATCAGGTATAAGCTAGACTCACAAGTCAGTCCCTAAAGGCGTAACTAGAGACCGAGCGTTTGGGAAAAAAAATATTGCAGTGCAGAACCAATAAAAAAAATCCGACGGGCAATCCGTCTTATTGGACCGGTGACAGGATTGGTTTCCAATGCACTACAGTAGGCGTAGGTTTTTAGCAACCATTCTCGCCTCTGTTCTAGCAACCTTGCATTTAGAAGTCCCCAGACGTAGTATCGGTAGGCGAGATCTCCTATCATCTTGCAACGTTAGACTAGGTATAAACAGCTATAAAATGTCATTATTATCTCTGAATTGCATTTTGTTCAGATGTATGTGTTCTACTTTCTCCACTCCCTATATCCCCACGGGATTAATAATATTGTGGCAAGTTTTGCCACAATAAAATACATCTGAATTAGAAACATGGCGCCTGTAGATTGATAACCTCTCAAGAACAGATGGGTTCCCAGATTGGTAGATTGTAGACATCAGTGTAGACATCAGAATGAGAAGAGTCAATGTGTTACAGAACCGGTTGTGGTTGCTGTGGAACCAGACGCGGAGGAGAGAGGAGACAACTCTGAGACAGAGAAGGATGAAGATGTTGGCATCACCTTTGTGGCCCGGATTGTAGAAACCCCCAAAGAACGTCCCAAGTCAGGTGAGAAAACACACACACACACACACACACACACACACACGCACACACGCACACACGCACACACGCACACACGCACACACGCACACGCACACACGCACACACGCACACACGCGTGCACGCACAGACACGCGTGCACGCACAGACACATTCGCACACACAGGGCAACGTGTTCACTCCAGTAAATGCTTTGATCAAGGTTCTCTCTTTCTCTGGCTTTCTCTTTCTCTCTTTTTCTTTCTCTGCACCTCTAGAGTGGTGTGAAAGCCCCTCCTCTGTCCTTCCACCCGCCCCCCCTTCCCCCAACCTGCCATGGAAGTCAGGGGGGGAGGCCTCTCTGCCACCCTGTGTCTCAGTGGAGACCAAAATCATCCCTGTGGACCTCCAGCAGGCCTGGAACCAAAGCATCTCGTCCCTAGAGAGTATTTCCTCCCCTGGCCCCGCCCCCAGCTCTGTCCTAGCCCTCACAGAGCGTGTCCACCCCCGCCTCAGTGCCCTGGGCAGATTGGTCGGCCAGCGCCCTGCATCCTACACTCCAGGTATCACCATCAGCACAGGCACCATGGCTATCGGATCTATCGGGAGCCGAGGACCCAAGCTAGGGACCATGCCAGGGCCCCAAATAGCACAGGGGGCTGCGGCCTTCCTCTTCTCTGGGAGGAAGGAGGAAGAGGAGGAGGAGGTAGGACAACAAAACAACAAACAAACAAACAGTACCATCACTTCTAGCAGATGTCATTACGTGCTAACATAATGTATGTGAGTGAATCAAAACTGTTGATCAAATTCCTTTATAAATCTCTGTACTTGTCTGATCTTATCTATCCATGTCCACCTATTCCATAAGGAGGGAGATCTAACTGAGCAACAACAGGAAGTGCAACCCCTCATGTCCTGCACCCCCGGTGACCCCCCTCCTCTTCCTCCGCCCGCCTCAGGCCCAGGTAAGGGGCGGAGTCCACGTGTTTACATGAGGAATCTGGTCACAGCCCCGCCTACCCAACTGTGACACCATCAACACATCACCAGCACTGAGATACAGTTACACCACCGGCTCTCAACTTCTCCTGGTTTCCCAGGACCTGCTTGGTCTAGAGACTAGTCAAGACTGGGCACAGTTGCATAAACTTGGTTTCTGAGCAATCTAAGCATTAGGCAGGTCTTAATTACTCCACTTAGACGAGTCTAATATTAAGACATGGTAGCCAACTAGCCATCCTCCACCCAGGGTAGACTTGAGTTAACACAGGTATCATGTCTTAAGAGATATCTTGGTCAGCCATACTAGAAATGTACCTAGGCTATTTTTGTCATGTCAGGAACATCTGTAAATAATTTGATAATTTATCCTGCAGTGATACAGTTATAATTATTTGTGATGTAGAACGTGACTAGCTAACGTTATCAGCAACCAACAAGCTTGCCACATCAGCTAGTTAAACTTCACTATAGCTATTGTTGCTGGGCATTGCTGGCAGCAATGCCCAGCAAGTGTTCCAACTTGTGCTTACATCTTTTTGTCCAAGATTTCAAATTATTCCTATAAAGACAATTATAAGCGGCAATTTTGAACATTCCATGCACTATAAACACTTTAGATAGTTCTCACAGCTGTATTTTGTTATTTGTATTGAGTAATACATTCAGACTGCTATCACTGCAAGCAAGCATGTTTATTCTTCTTTCATGTCTTATTTACCCACTCAGTGTCAGTCAGTCTTAGATTAGCCACATTGAGTCAGTTATATGTCAGTTATATGTAACAAGTAAAGTTTATGTAACTGCCCTGGTCATACTAGACCAAGCTAAACTGCCCCCCCCCCCCTTTGAACAGGCAAAATGTATACCAGCGATAGTCGGGATCCCCAGGACAAGAGTTAACCCATTCAGTCCGGGAACGCATACTTGTGTCATTTTAGATTTTTAGCTATAACCATTATTTTATACTTTGGGCTATTCAAAAGCTTCTTTTGAATTATTTTATTATTTATTATTTAAATTTTAAAGTTTGTGCAAATCTTTGAATATGTTTTTGCACATTTTCGCAGTGTTGTTTTTCAAAAATAGCAGATCTACAAGCACGAAGCGCTATGAGCTTGTATATCTGCTATTTTTGAATAGCCAAATAAATCTTAAAATGACACAGATGTGTTCCCGGTCTTTAATGGATTAAGAGCCATCAGCCTGACCTCACCTCAGCCAGCCGCTGCTAACCTTAGCCAGCATCAAATAATACATGTTGTATTCACAACCACTAGAGTGACATACGAACTCTGTCCTACAGTGACAAACAACCGAAGATTCTCCTCTCCTCTCCTCTCCTCTCCTCTCCTCTCCTCTCCTCTCCTCTCCTCTCCTCTCCTCTGCTGCAATAGTGTTTGTCTACAATAGCTCTACGTGAATTTTATCACGCAACACTCACTCCCGACTGTTTGTGTCTCTAAGACAGAGTACTGACTGTCTGGATGTAACTGATTTACATCATCAGTATATACACACACAAAAGGCTGCATAAGAGCACATAAGGAGTCTGCTGTGTGGTGTAGTCTTTTTATTCTAAATTCTAAAGGCTAACAATTAAAAGTGCAGCAGACCGTCATAAGCAGTTTGACTGGACTGTGTGTGTGTGTGTGTGTGTGTGTGTGTGTGTGTGTGTGTGTGTGTGTGTGTGTGTGTGTGTGTGTGTGTGTGTGTCTGTGTGTGTGTGTGTGTGTCTGTGTGTGTGTGTGTGTGTGTGTGTGTGTGTGTGTGTGTGTGTGTGTGAGAGAATCCAGTTCATATGGAGATACTATAACAATATTAGTCAGGCTGTTATTTATGTTATTATTATTATAATTCCACTGGTCTTTATGGGCTCTGTTGTCGGTCAGGCTTCATAGACTGCATTGAACTTCAACTTCCTTTTACGCACAACACACACACACACACACACACACACATGCATGCCCGCTCACACGCGAACACACACACACACACACACACACACACACACACACACACACACACACACATGCACGCGCACACACAGGAACCCCATGAAGGAACAGAGAAAGATTTTGGCAGCATTGGCTGTCTTTCAGCCAGTAAATGTCAGTTTTCTATTTTGTTTTTCTGACAGTCTGTCAAACAAAACACACGCACACACACACACACACACACACACACACACACACACACACACACACACACACACACACACACACACACACACACACACACTCCCATGCTCCATCTGAACTGTGTTCTATCCCAGCCCTCAGTGGAACTGATTCCATTCAATTTCATTAGCTTTTCTTGCATGAAAGTTGAAAATGGTATTGCCAAAGCATCACACAATCGTTAAATCAGTTTCTTGATTCTCCTGGAGCCATTTCCATTACAGCCTGTAGTTCATAAAACTGCATATTGTAAACTTGTACTGTGTGTTCATACACAACACTGTCCTTCAGTGACAAATTCTTCATGTTCATAATTTCACGTAGCCTAGCTGCGTTGAGTAAAGCGTAGCTGTACAGCTTAACACTCAGTGATTATATCCACATGGAGGCCAGTGTGAAAAAGGTCAGTTAGTAAGTGTAAGTGTTAGCCTGATGACAAATTCAAACAATGAACTCAAGATGTCAGTGGAAGAATGTCTATTTGTGGGGGATATAGCCTATGTTGCATTATTACATGTAATGAAATAAGACCCTCCAATATTCAAATGACTTGAGATATATTTTATTAAGTAGAGTTTATTTCTGTTTTTGTCCTGTCTCTTCCACCTCTCTGTCCTGCTTATCCTGCCCAACATGGTCCATGTGTTCTGTATTTATTCTCCTACTGCTTCTTTAGTTTCTCACATCACAAGGGGAGAAGACCAAAGTGTATAAAAATAATGATACTTTATTTGTATATATCACCTTTCATACAAAGAATATACTGTAGTTCAAGGTGTGTTACAGTATTGAGAATGTACACTGTAAAAACAATTAAAAACGTTGACAACGGAGCATAAGGAACATTTGTACCATGTGTACGTCCTGTGTCTCATCACTGCCTTTCTCTGCTATTGTCTGTACTGTATGTGTGTATCATTGACTGGTTGTTGTCGGTAATTATTATTTCAGTGTTCATATTAAGGGTATTGTTGTTATTTTAGTATTAATGTTATTTTTGGTATTGCCGTGTGTGTATGTAGTGAAGCGGCCAGAGATTATAGACAGTGCCTAAACAGAGAATGAACTGTCATACGCACACACACCTCACACATGGTGGATAAATAATGTTTGTGTTGTACGGTATATCGTCTCTGCAGGGTGGAAACCTCATATGTCCAAAACTGTTACTTTATAGGATTCGAATTCAAAAGCATCAAAAGTAGCAGATCTACAAGCTCAAAACGTGTCGCTTCGCGCCGCGTCTCTGCTACTTTTGAGGCTTTTGTGTAATGCTGCCCGACAGCAACGATATGATGTATTGCATTACAGCAGTGTTTCTGAACCAGTACTGTATGTCGGGAGGACTCGGGACCCATCAGTGAGTCTTGAGATGTTCTGACAGGGTCATGATGGTGTATTCCATTGTATCATGTACCGTACTTGACTTATGTTGAGTTTGTTTTGCCAAAGATCTGATCAGCTTCAGTTCATATGTGTCTGCCTATCAGTTATAAGCTTCTGTTAGTTTTTTTCCTTAAAATTCACCATAGCAGACAAATACATGTGATGCTGAGTGTGGAGTAAATAAAGATTTATCTTTAATGCTTCTGACGCACAGAGACAAACAGCAGGAACTGTCTGAGCAATTTCATCGCCTGTCCTTCCACAAGTGTTGTTGGTACATACAGTAGGTGGATACTGGATAGTACATAATTTAGGAACATTCATGGGTATCATTTCTGCTGATATGAAATATAATCCCGGCCTGTAATGACATATTGACCTTTTAAAACACACTAGTTCCTGTTGTTTGTATGGGACAGCTAATCCAACTATACACATTATCCCACAATCAAACTCCTAAACACACATGGCTACTGCCTGCTGTGCATGGTGATGATGTCATGTTCCTGACAGAGACTGTTATTAGTGCTGAAACAGCAACAGAGATGTGATGTGACAAGACAAAACAAGTCAAACGTAATTGCATTCACTGTGTTTCACAGGAAAATACATACATGGATGGATACATATTAAATATATAACAACAGTACAAAATATCCATATATGAGAGAGTTGAGTCAAAGAACACTGGTTGAGTTGCAACACAGGTTTTGGAAGAGAAGGGAGACCTACTGATTGATTGAATTCTGTTGAATCATAGTTTGTACGCAGCCAGTCAACCTGTTCTGTTTCAGCTATAGTTTGTGTGCACTGTCGATAATTTTGAAATTCTGAATTAAAAATAAAAACACACAAAACCTTTATTTTGAAAGAATAGCTTTTTAACTGTGATTCTTGTTGTAACACTTCTGTGGCTTCTTTCCACAGACCTACCAAATAAATAGGAACTATGTCTGCGTGTCTGTCTGTGTGTTCACTGATCTCTTTCATTCCCTCTCTACCTATCAATGGAACGTCACTCAAGTCCAACAACAAAAAAAATAAAATCCAGTGTGTTTTTACAATAAAATAATGGATTCCAAAAAACAAAATCTACTTTTTTTGTATAGCATATTTAATAATATGAATTCAAAGGAAATACATAAGTCTGTCTTAGGCTATAGGATGAATAAAAAATAATATGATTGGGATGGTCGAGGTTCAATTCCCTGGCCGGGTCAAACCAAAGACTATAAAATGCCTCCCTGCTTGCTTGGGACTCTGCATCAAGCGTTGCATTGGGGGTAAGTCCCTGCAACATCATTATGTCCAGGGGATGTTGTACATTATGGCTGAGGGATGTACTTGTATTTCAAGCCACCTCACACTACAGAAACGGGAGATAGGCTCCAGCCCTACTGGCCACATTATGGCTAAATTAGTTTTTTTTAACTATGGTGAGGGTTTGGTGTAGGCCTAAGCCTTTTTGTGTTGAATCAGTTGGAGAGGGAAGAAGCAGAGCATACCCAAGTAACAACTACAGTACGCAGAATTCATTACATTGATTACATTCATATATACAGCCCCTCTGTTTGAACTCTGGAAAACTTCCATAATACAGTGCATGTCTGAAAGTGGCTATAGAGGCACCATTAGGACCAGCTGAGAGGTCCCATTGATGTATTTTCTATGTATTCTGTCAGAGCTCCTAAAATAGGCTGCAGATAAAAGAAAAGTTCAGTTTCTTTCATGAACCACCCTCCCCCTGCCTCTCCCTCCCCCTGTGTGTGTGTGTGTGTGTGTGTGTGTGTGTGTGTGTGTGTGTGTGTGTGTGTGTGTGTGTGTGTGTGTGTGTGTGTGTGTGTGTGTTTTGAATATGTGTGCCACATGCACAGTGCACACACACTTCAGCCCCCAGGGGGTCTAGATAGAATGCCTAATGTTTGGTTGGATAAAAGCAATAGTATTTAATTGTGTGCTAATGTGCCATTTAGTTCAAACTACTTGTGGAGCTGCTGCTGCTCCCCCACAGAGAGCTGCCCGAGATGAAGACCAGGTCTAAAGTTGGAGAGGTGTTGCCTGGGCCACCACACACACACACACACACACACACAGGAGGGTAATTTTTAAATATTTGTGTTGTAGTATACTATACTTATTGTAAAATACATTTAGATTGACTTTCCATTTGTGTATTCGCAGTGGTGTAAAGTAACTCAGTACATTTACTCAAGTACTGTACTTAAGTACAATTTTGAGGTATGTTTTACTTTATTGGAGTATTTCCAGTTTTCAGTGCTTTTACTTCTACTCCACTACATCTTTGTACTTTTGGTACTTTACGTACATTTTGAATTCCTGACTTTTACTTGTAACAATTTCTACATTGCAGTATTGATACTTTTACTTTTAACAGTAAGCCATTTAGAGTACTATTTCCACCACTGTGTATTTACTTTAATGTCTAGTTTAATTACATATCATCATACATATTAACCGGAACTGTAAAAACTAATTTCAGCAGGAAATAGTTGTTGGCCTCTCATACAGAGGTTTGACTCTACAACCCGTTGTCTCTGGGATCAGTGCGTTAGATTGTTTGTCCTGCACTCCTGCTGCATATTTTCTGATGAGCCTAAACTCAACCACACAGGTGTGTAACAGACAGACAGCAGGTGAGTTAAAACTGTAAATAACAAGAATAAGAACTTATATTGAGCACATCATTTAGCTGTTCAAAGTGTATGATGAATGATAACATATAAACTGTTGTTGTTGTTGTTACTGGAGAGAACAGCACGCACTCAACATGCTTTCATTTAGCTAACTGTTAGCAACGTTAGCCGGCGGCCAACGCAAATCTTGTTTGTAATGAGTTAACACAGGGGTCTTCAACAGGGGTCCGGGACCCCTAGGGGGTCCTCAGGGTTACTTCAGGGGGGCCGCCAAATCTTAGGATTTTTCTTTTTTACCTTAACCACTTGAACCCTAGCATCCCTTTTCTGAGGAGAACTTTAGCCAAAAATAGAGGCGTTGTGGGCTTGTAGTTTAATCTGA
Source organism: Gymnoscopelus microlampas (assembly GCF_963454915.1). Lineage (NCBI taxonomy): Eukaryota > Metazoa > Chordata > Actinopteri > Myctophiformes > Myctophidae > Gymnoscopelus > Gymnoscopelus microlampas. The sequence continues at coordinate 46,808,475 of NC_139962.1, forward strand.
AACATATTGTTTCTGAACATATTGAGGGGGTCCCTGCTTCATATCTCTTTCGACTAGGGGGTCCTTGGCCTGAAAACGTTGAAGACCCCTGAGTTAACAGACAAAACAACAATTAAAGACATTTAGCTAGAATTATAGGATAGGCGTGTACATAAAATACCCATTTAAGGGAGAAAAGAAGTGCCTGTAATATCCACTAAAGGCTAGATATGTATCATTATTTACATAACCATGCTGTTTGTAGAGCTAGCTAGCCAGCATTACTAGAAACGTTACTTTTGTGACGTTACTTTACAGCAGTGGTTGATCAGCCTGTGGGTCGGGATCCCCATGGGGGGTCCCCACATGATTTTTTTTGGGGGGGAGGGGGTCCTCAGATGACAATTTAAGGACTTTTAAGACCTTTAAAAAGAAAGAAAAGAAAAATACTATTATTGCATCAAAAGTAATCAACAAATGGTCAAATATTGCCAAATTGTCAAATAATATAAGAAATAGGCAAACATTTTGAAAATAGCCAAGGCATTGTGAGCTGCTATTTTCACAATATTTATCTGTGGAACCGAGTCAAACTAATTGTAATGCCTGAACTCCTACAATTCTAAGTGCTGTCAGGGTGGGGGGTCCCCAGTTCAAATATGATTATTTTGGGGGGTCCCCAGTTCAAATATGATTATTTTGGGGGGTCTGAGAAGGTTGAGAACCAACTTTACATTATTATTTTTTAAATCAATGTACTGACTGGGCAGTTATGGTTATGTGATGAGCTTGATTAACATTCTTTAACATTAGTTAAACTATGAGATCATATAAGCTAAAGTTACATTATTTTAATTTCATTTAGACAATGACCTTGCTCAGCGCTGACAGCCTTCAATGGAACTGATTCTCCAAGGAATTGTCACTAATGCAGTCAGTGGAATTGGTTGTAACGCTTTACATTACATATTATTACACAATTTAAATGACTAAAAAGTCCAAAATACAAAACAACATTGTCATCATTTCACTGAGCTGGGGTTTTTAGCATAATGGGCCAGACAGGGAATTGTTCTTACAGACAGACTCCCATTAGGAAACCCACTGCACACATTATCTCATAATAACAGTTTTACTTTACTTCATTTGTTCAGCACCTTTAAATGCAGCTGTAAAAGTGCTTTACAAGCTGCAGTTAGCACAGATGTACATGTGAAGACAAGACAGAGACAAGATAGATGGACAGGAGTCATTTGATGGTAAAGCAAGCAGGTTATGGTGAATGCAGCACCTTTTAACATGGCTCCGACATGATGAATTCTTGACAGTTTGCAGAGTGTACAGAGGTATGGTTTGCAAAGGTTGTTAAAAGGATAACACAAAAAACCCTGGAGATTGTTTCCATTGTGGTCCTGCATATTCAATTCATTAAGACATTTAAAGACATACAATAATATACAATAATTAACAAGACATAATCAACACTAGTAGCAATGTACAGTGAACATTGGGGAGTGGGTGGGGGGTCCTTTTTGGTGTTAAGCTTAGAGCTTAGAGGGCTCTTCTAGGACTCTTCACAATTATAGCTCATTACTAACATAATAACATACTTTGGGTCTGTTCCAAACTCTACATAGGTTGTGTCTTAGGTGTATAGTTTTATAGACACTGGACAGGACAGGAGTATGTGTATATACAGTAGATACAGGAGAGCGGTTGAATGAAAGAGTCAAGACCCACCAGACCACTGAAAGAAAAGAAAGAAAAGGAGATATCTATATTGTAGAGGTGACTGAGGACAGTTTAGTTACGTGTCTTAAACTCTATATTCTAAAGTAAACTGCTGTAATAGTTTGTGTGCGTGTGTAATCTTACCTGTCAGTGTGGGTGTAAATCCACACACTAATAGCTGGGTTAGTCAGACAGACAAAAACACAGACACTCCCTCACTAAGCAGTTCATTTTCTCACACTCATTCATCTGGCCAGACCTCCCTCTCTCTCTATCTGTACCTCTCCCTTTCCCTCCATATTTGTCTCTCGCTACACCGCTATGGTTGAGGTTCCACACTATGCCATGCACATGCTCACACCGAGTGCTAGGCAATATGTAAAAGTCTACGATATCAAAAATATACTGTATTCTGAGCTTTATCAAAAGCTCAACATTTTAAATGTGCCTTTCAGTGGTTAACCCAAATTTTGTCCACAGTAGAGTAGGTCTATTTTGCATGTTCTAAAAAGTATATTTCAGAATATACTTTTATTTCAGAGTATATTTTCAGAATACAGAATATAGAAACCACTCCACTGACTGCATTGGATTATTCTCTTAGTGTTCCTCTTGTTTTATATGTATTGCTTCTAACTTTATAAGGATTTAATTTTCTTTGTTTTATGGTTGTTTGTACAGTTTATTGCGTGTTGTTCTATGTCTCAAAGTGGACCACAATGGAACTGCCAATAAAAGTATTCTATTCTATTCTATTCTATGGACTGGAGGCACGTTGTCAAATCATGTAATTTACACATAAGACAGGCAGGCAGCCTCTGTGGATAGCTTTAAAGCACAGCTCAAGACCTATTTCTTCACACTTGCTTTTAGTTGATTTTTAAATCTCTGTGTTGTTATTCATGTCCTGACTGTTTTGCCTGATTCACTGCCTTTTTCGTTTTCATTTTAATGTTTTATGATTTTGCTTTTCTTTTTGCTTTATTGTTAAATTAGTTGTACTTTTTTTCTGTAATTGTAATCTTGCTCTGTAAAGCACTTTGAGCTGCATTTCATGTCGTGAAAGGTGCTATACAGATAAAGTTTATTATTATTATTGTCTCCGCCAGGAGACTATGTTTTCGTTCTCGTCCTTCCGTGTGTCCACCAAGCTAACATTGGTCAAGCTTCACGTGACACGTGACAATATGTTGAAAGGGTGTGCTTTGATTGGCTAGCGAGACGCATGATGAAATAGAGACCTATAGATAGGTGTGTCACTTCAAAAGATCATTTATATCTTTTGAAGTGAGGTAAGACAGGATTAATCAGGAACAGTACTGGCGGAGACCTGTGCTCCGAGGAGCACATTTTCTAGTATTATTATTATTTAAGAACTTTTAGAGGAATTATGACAGTATTGAGACAGATCAAATATAGTTCAAGTTTAAGTAAAGTTTGCCTATGTTATACTTTATTAACCCCTGTCGGGGTAATGTGTCCCCTGCATCTAACGCACCAAGCTATTAGGAACAGTGGGCACTGGGCAGCACCCATAAAGCAGCCACTCTATACTGTATGATGAAATCATGTGACAGATGAAGGTATCCCAGTATTCACAAAGGCTGTTTTTAACCCTTTAAATTTAAACCTTAATCCCTCCCAATGTGATCCAGCAGGTTGTTGGGGATTTTCCTCTGTTTTGCTAGCAGCCAGCTGACCCAAGGGGCCAGCTGACAAGGCCTTTGGTGACCTTCCTCAGCCACGAGGTTTCATCATATGCATCTGTGGAGAGTCTCCCCCAGCCCTTGAGGCCAGTACCAGTGCTAATAACAGGGCAATGGCAGGCAAATGTCCCTAACATGCATGTGTTTTGGTGTGGGTAAACACCAGAGCACCTGGTTGAAACCCACGTGAACATGTGGAGAACATGCAAACTCCATACAGCAAGGCCCCAGTCGGGTATCACCAGGACCTGCTTTCTGTGAGGCAACAGTCCAAATCTTGATCTATGTTATCTGTTTCAGGAGGGGTATTGGACTGCAGTTGGGGGTTAATTGTTTTATAAATATGGTCCTATTCGGATGTGAAATGTAGAGTTTTGAAGCTTGTAAATGTAGGGCGACATGCGAGTGGAGAACTGTTTACATGGTAATTAAAAGGTATTTCAGACAACAGTCTAAACCTTCTGCCCAATCTAATGAGGCCGCAGTGTGTGTCCTGGGTGTGTTTTGTTCTGAGTAGACCTGTTCCTGTCATGGTGTGGTCTAATTTTAAAGACATAAGAGTTGGAAGAGCTGTTTTGTCTCCGTCAGTTTACACTGTTGTTTACAGGATGTGGATGTGGAACTACAGTATAGCCAATGTCTACAGTAGACTGGTATAACCAATTTCTACGGTAGACTGGTATAGCCAAATGATTACAGTAGACTGAGCCCTGCTATTACTACAGCACTCACTTTCATTAAATCCCATTGACCTATCACATTTTTTCAGCAGTGATTATCAAATGTCCGCTACAGCTGTCACCGTTTACTCTTTACTAGTAGTTGAGTTGCTGCTCAAGGGATTTCAGATGTTTCTGCTGTTGGACTTGCTGGAAGTGTCTCTGGATAAGAGCATCATTCTTATTTACAACCACTGCTTATGATTATCAATGAAGGTAATACACTGGTAATCAATAATCTATTGTCCATTTCTGTATGAGAATTCTGTGTCCTTGCACTTAGTCAGTAGTGCTATGTTAATATTTTAATATTGGGTTGTCACAGGGACAAGCCAAAAAAGGATTCCTGTTGTGAAGCTGGCTATTTAATAATAAAGTGGTTGTGGTGGTGATTCTGTATGGCTGTGATACTGCTGCTTATAGTCTGGCAGGCGGGGCAGAAGGAGGCCATTCACTGAGGGCTTAATGTAGAGCCTGGTCAGCCAACCCTCCCCTCTCCTCATTGGTTGTCTAATAATTTGTTCTGCAGGGTGGAAACCCTGCTCACATTCTCAGCCAGTCATTTGTATTGTTGTATGGTTCATTCTCTACAGTCTTCCAGCACTAAGGTCAACAGGAATTTTCCACAGGAGTGTGGTTCCAAGACTGTGGTCACTGGTCACACGGATTGTGGTCACACTGGTCAGCTTCCAGTGGCAAACAAATGGAAGCCAGTGGTCACACTAGGCAGCTCTCAGTGTGGTCAACCTGTGCTGGGTCGGTCCCAGTGGCCACCGGAAGAGGACAGTGGCCATACTGATGACTCCTGGCCAACGGTAGAAGGGTGTGGTCACAATGGGCGTCTACCAGTGCAGTGGCCAACATGAGAAGCCTAGGTCACACTGGGCAGATTTCCAGTGGCCAACATAAGAAGATTGTGGTCATCATGATGATGTTTAGAAATTATTTTCTTCTGCACTATTGAACATTATGTGAGAAAAAATATATACTTATGTATATTAGAATATTCTACAGTAGTGCTGAATTGATGAGTTTACTTGTGTTTTACACAGGCATTTCTGGATTCATCTAGAAGAAGTGACTGTGGTTGACCTCGGTTTGAAGAGGTAATGAACAGAAACCTGATTAGATTAGATTAGATGAGATTAGATTATTTGATCAATTTAGATTAGGTTAGATTTACTCAGATTAGATCACATTGATTTATTTGTTACATAGAAGTTAGCAGAGGTAATTTGTCTTTCCACCTGTCATGCATACTAGGTAGGGTACGTTACTTTAATAGTTTATCCACTATTGGTGTCAGATTGGCTCAAAATACAGATGGTCAGCTCACTGTGTGCATTAAGTGGTTATCAGTCTTATATATTCTCTCTATATTTATTTGGATGGTATATTCACTGCACCACAATTGTGTGAACACAAAAACAAAGAAATATAATTGAGCATTTTCCCATCACTCACATATTCAATGTGAGTGGTGTGACACAGACACAATAGTCAGTATTCCACTTTTTATTTGCTGCTAACTTCAGTTTTTCTTGTACTCTGATTTGCTCCAAACAGAGAGCTCTCCCTCACCGATGACTTCCACCTCCAATTCAACATGCTCACTAGTGTAAACAGCCACCGCTAATGGCCGACCACCAGCGACGCAGGACACACCAAGTCACGGTATACTTGACATCACATACATTATTGCCGACCACTGTCCATAGCTGTGGACCGGCGGGTTTTATGCCAGCCAGCGTTGAATTTAACATGCAGTGCAGAGACGATCCTGGTCGGGACATGGATTCGCGTTCCCGATCAGGAACGCGCGACTGTGTTAAATAAAAAAAAAGGTTTACATTTTCTCTAATATGCATTTTCTCGATGGTGTACAATGTTCACTGTCGTAGTCACACACGTGATGAGTTAGTTACGCCCACAGCTGTTGCGGTATGATAATGAGGGGAGCTGCAGTGGGAGGGGATGTTCTTAGGTGCGTCATAAAAACTGTATTTTTCAATTGTGCTTTTTGGCACAAAAGCTTTCAGTTAACAGAAAGAAACCAAAAAAATAAAACTACACATTATATTTATAACCACACTAGGGGGTCTATTAGAGTTATGTAAACGTCATAGATACATAAAAAAACAGAAAACAAAAGTCATCGTGACACCCCATCTTTAACCCCCTACCTGCTGTACACAATTCTCTCTCTGAGATGGAAAGACTGTTTAGTATTCATTCATTCATTAATTCACTCTCTGATGACCTCAGGAGGTCACCTGATGCGCTACTGGGTCTGCTGGGACCTGCCTGGGGTCAAGGTTCAGCTGTTAGGAGACAAAACCAGCTGCCACCTCTGGTTAGCAAAAACAACACAATAGACAATATGCATTTATACTATAATACACATGGAATATTTAATTGACATAGAACAACATATAATGCGTTTGGTCTGCATACAATGCACATAGAGTGTGTGTGTGTGTGTGTGTGTGTGTGTGTGTGTGTCTCTCTGTCTGTGTCTGTGTCTGTGTGTGTTTAAGGACCCCACACACTGGCCTGATATTGGTGTTGATTAGTGTTGGAAGGCGTCTGTGACCATAAAGTTGATATAGTGTGTAGGCGGTGTGTACATGGCCGTCAGTTATAGTGAGGTGTCGCCGGCCAGTGAGCCAGCTTAAGTTGTTGCCCGTTGATAGCAGTGGTGGCGGACAGGGGGGCAGAGAGGGGGATAGAGCTCTCTGGGTGGCTTTATAGCCTTGCAAGGAAGGGGGGGTGGGGGCCCTTTCGCAAATCACAGTGAGGGTGGTACTTGCAGTATGTCTGCATACAGTGCAAAGACCGTATGGTATATCGCTACAGTAGGCTGCACGTTTGCCCAAAATGCAGACACACAGGAAAGTGTGTGTGTCTGTGCGTGTGTGTGTGTGTGTGTGTGTGTGGGGGGGGGGGGGGGGGGGGGCGGGGGAGGGGGCGGGGGGCGGCAGGGTCTCAAACACCAGAAGACGTTCACTGGAAAGAATGTATGGTGCGTAATGTGCTTAATGTGCGCATGCATGGATACGGATAGACAACATTGTTTTCTAAAGTTATAAAGTGTTTTAGAGCCGGTTAAATCATCACAGGGCCAGAGCCAATCGTCATTAATTACATGCCCTATGCACCACAGACACAATTTATCAGCTGTCACTCAGATTTTCTCTGAAAGCAAATGTAAATGAACACTAAGCGTTATATGGTGTATATTTGACTTACCAGTATCATAAGGGCTTTATTTAAGCATAAGTGCTTGTCTCTCAGGTGAAGTCCTTTATAAGATGGCACTAAGATGGTAAAATCCATTCCAACTGCAACAAATGATATTCTAGGTTTCAGTTGTGTTGCTTGCTGCTGAAATTGGAAGAATTTTCAATTCTGTTCTGTTCTTTTCTGTTGTTTACAGTTTTAATTAATCATCAACATACAATATATACACAAACCAAATAGTTTAAATAGCGTTTAGTTAATGTATAGCCTTGTGTCTATGTCCTGTAAGCCCCCTGTTGTGCAGTGGTCATCTTTTCTTTGTGTTTTGCTTTGATGTCTCAAATGATTTGAATGCATGTGAATGTACAATATCGATGGTGTAAGTCCGCAGCTAAGCATGCAGGCATGTTCATGAGTCTGACATGTGTTTGTTGTCAGAAAGTGAATGTCAAGCTCTAATTTTAGCACCATACCAGTCAGACTGTCTGTGCGGTGTATAGAGACTAGAGCTGCATTCAGCATATTTTTCACACCGCTCACCCGACTGATCTCTAGACTTCAGTCGACTTATTACAGTCTGTAGTCTTCAGGACAACAAAGTTTGGTGTGTAGGCCGTTTTGGAGGTTTGTCTTTCCAGCTGTCTTGAGGAGTTGATGGGAGTCACGTGTCTCAACAGGCAAGAGAGAGAGAGAGAGAGAAAGAGAGAGAGAGAGAGAGAGAGAGAGAGAGAGAGAAAGAGAGAAAGAGAGAAAGAGAGAGAGAGGCAGTGAGGCAGTGTGAGGGGGTGGAGTGAGGGAGAGAGGGAACTAGAAGAGAGAAAGGGAATGAGAGAGAGAGAAAGAGGGAGGAAGAGAGAGAGAAGAGAGAGAGACTGAGTGTGGGGTGGAGTTTGTGTTGTTGAGTGCCCGGGCAGACATTGTGTTGCTTGCAGCTGCTGTGTGTTCACACACACACACCGCAGTTTGTAGAATTATCTCTTCTAAACACACATCTATTGTCTGGGACTACGAGTATTACTACTACTGCTACGAGTACTGCTACTGCTGCTACTATTACTACTACTGATACTAGTATTGCTATTGTTATTCCTGCGCTGTTGGGACTGGAGTAATTTAGTCTTGCAGAAGGAGAGGTTTGACCCCAGCCTGCTAGGTGAGTTACTGTGTATCTATACTTCTCACTGGGATTCACTCTGTCTGTCTGTCTGTCTGTCTGTCTGTCTGTCTGTCTGTCTGTCTGTCTGTCTGTCTGACTACTCTGTCCTCTTAATTGTCTGTCTGTTTGTCTGTCTTTCTCTCTCTCTCTCTAACTACTTCTTACTCTCAACTCAACTGTCTCTCTCTACCTCTCACTTTCTACCTCTGTGCTCATCTGTCGTTTTCAACTGTCTGTCTTTCTGTCTGTCACTGTGACTGTCTACCTGACTCTGCCCGTATGGCCCGCACTGGTCTGTCTGAGTTGTAAAAGTGAGAAAAGGTTTATCTTCTCTATCCTACCAAAAGTATTGTTGATACAGGCATTGATTTGAAAGCGTGTTTGATATCATCTATGGGTGTAATTTATGTTGGCATGAAAAGTAAACCCTGGTTATGAGCTGTGTTTTTGGCAGACAGGTTATTTTTATTTACATGTCTATTTTAATTGTCTCATCCAGAAAGAAGTATGTATGAAAGTGAAGCATGTAGTGGCTTCAGTCTGTTGTTGAAGTGGCCTGGTGTGGTCACATAAACACGCACGCACACCAAATTAATTAGAAATGCCCTGATGTAATGTTAAGGAAAGGAGATCTAACATGTGTCCCTAGCTCCTTTAATAGGGCATTATAGTAGCAGATGTTCTTTGTACTGTGTCTGTAATGTTTGGCAAATCACTGTGTGTGTGTGTGTGTGTGTGTGTGTGTGTGTGTGTGTGTGTGTGTGTGTGTGTGTGTGTGTGTGTGTGTGTGTGTGTGTGTGTGTGTGTGTGTGTTGCACGCTTGTGCGTGCGTGCAATGTGTCTGTGCATGCGTGTGTGTATAAGCATCCAATGAGTCTGGTACAGCTTACATCTGTCTGTTATCTATCCGTTTAAAGACAAGTACTCTAAATGTCATACGTACCTAATATTGAGTTTATAAATTATTTTATTGCGGCTGTAAAAGAAAAGAAAGTAAACACAGTAAGAGCGGCAGTTTATTTTAATGTGTGTTAGCACTCGTGTGTGAGGGGATGCAGACAGGCCTGTAGTTATTTATATCACTATACATATATTTATACGTATATATCTGACTGATTTGTTGGAGAGCTATACAGACAGGTGGGGAGAGACAGATTGTGACAGAGAGAGTGGGTACTGTGTTGGGAATTAAGCCTGATTTAAAGTTTGTCATATGGTGTCCCTTGCTGAAAACAGCCGATCTACAGCTCCCTACTGTTGGTCTGATAAAGCTGGTAACCTAACCTAGTAAAGCTAGCTGCTACTACTGCTGCTGCCCTGTGACTGGGCAGTGTAACTGCATGTAGCTAAAGCTCCGTTTGATCAAGCTGTATGAAACAATAGCCATTGATTAATGTTTAACTTGGAGTCATCAGTCATCCAGCTCCTTGACTATATCTCATTGACTCAGTCAGTCATCCAGGTGGTAAATCAGGCAGAAGAACAGGATTCATTCAGTTGTTTTTCGTCAGTACATTGTGGTTTTCTGTGTCGGTCAATAAACGATAGTTGCAGCCCTAGTAGCCTGACGTTTTTTTTTGTACCTTTATTTGCCTAGAATCATCCTGTTTCACATCTTAACACATATTCACATTTGGGAACTTCCCAGTACAACCATAGTACAATAGGAGGATTGGAGATAAGTGCCTTGCTCAGGTGCCCCTTGATGGTAGTTGTTAAGGTCAGAGAATTAGGTGAGGCATGCGTGCATGCTTGTGTGCATATGCATGTGTGCGCGTGTGTGTTGAGTGTATTCACTGTATTTTCAAGTGAATCAAGCATCAAAGCATACAATTACGGATAAACTGTCTTTTCTCATGGAGGTGTAACAATATGCCTTTATGACACATAAGTTCACGTATACCTCCCACGTAACACCAAAAGTAGGATGTGGAGACATTGCTGATAAAGATGGCGTGTTGCAGCAAGTGAAGGAAGAGAGACATTGGAGCCAACGGATATTTTGGTCACTAGAGGCAACATGATGACCAAGGCAACATAAAAAAATGCGTTCCCATTTTGGGCAATATTGTCAACAATTGTCAACAATTTCCAGACATTTCGACAAACTTTGTAAAGTAGTGAAAATAGCTGATCTACAAGCGCACAAAACATTGCATTGCTAAACGTTTTGAGCTTGTAGAGCGCACAATGAAGTATATAGGGCTTCAGTGGTTAAGGCAAGGCAAGGCAAGGCAACTTTATTTATATAGCACTTTTCATACACCAGGGCAATTCAAAGTGCTTTACAGAATAAATAAATGAACTGTCTCGGTAGCACAGAGTTCTTGTTGGCCAGTCCCCCAGGCTGCCTACTGCCCCCTCCAACAATACAACCAACCACATTCATTCAAAGAACCCACATCAAAAGAAAATCTTTGCTTGCTGTTACAAATGAAAACAAGGATCCTAATATTTATAACTACAATTATTATTTGGAAATGATGTCGTTGATAGCTGTGTTAACTTTCAAGCACGGCAACTTTGCATGTTACACTTGTCAACTGTGTTGTAAATTGTTGCTGGCGTGCAGGTTTCTCTCTCTCTGTTCTGTTATTGCAATCTTGGCCCTGAGGCAGCGTATCTTCACTAGAAATACCTGGAATTCTCCACATCAACAACTGTTGGTCTGATAAAGCTGGTAACCTAACCTAGTAAAGCTAGCTGCTACTACTGCTGCTGCCCTGTGACTGGGCAGTGTAACTGCATGTAGCTAAAGCTCCGTTTGATCAAGCTGTATGAAACAATAGCCATTGATTAATGTTTAACTTGGAGTCATCAGTCATCCAGCTCCTTGACTATATCTCATTGACTCAGTCAGTCATCCAGGTGGTAAATCAGGCAGAAGAACAGGATTCATTCAGTTGTTTTTCGTCAGTACATTGTGGTTTTCTGTGTCGGTCAATAAACGATAGTTGCAGCCCTAGTAGCCTGACGTTTTTTTTTGTACCTTTATTTGCCTAGAATCATCCTGTTTCACATCTTAACACATATTCACATTTGGGAACTTCCCAGTACAACCATAGTACAATAGGAGGATTGGAGATAAGTGCCTTGCTCAGGTGCCCCTTGATGGTAGTTGTTAAGGTCAGAGAATTAGGTGAGGCATGCGTGCATGCTTGTGTGCATATGCATGTGTGCGCGTGTGTGTTGAGTGTATTCACTGTATTTTCAAGTGAATCAAGCATCAAAGCATACAATTACGGATAAACTGTCTTTTCTCATGGAGGTGTAACAATATGCCTTTATGACACATAAGTTCACGTATACCTCCCACGTAACACCAAAAGTAGGATGTGGAGACATTGCTGATAAAGATGGCGTGTTGCAGCAAGTGAAGGAAGAGAGACATTGGAGCCAACGGATATTTTGGTCACTAGAGGCAACATGATGACCAAGGCAACATAAAAAAATGCGTTCCCATTTTGGGCAATATTGTCAACAATTGTCAACAATTTCCAGACATTTCGACAAACTTTGTAAAGTAGTGAAAATAGCTGATCTACAAGCGCACAAAACATTGCATTGCTAAACGTTTTGAGCTTGTAGAGCGCACAATGAAGTATATAGGGCTTCAGTGGTTAAGGCAAGGCAAGGCAAGGCAACTTTATTTATATAGCACTTTTCATACACCAGGGCAATTCAAAGTGCTTTACAGAATAAATAAATGAACTGTCTCGGTAGCACAGAGTTCTTGTTGGCCAGTCCCCCAGGCTGCCTACTGCCCCCTCCAACAATACAACCAACCACATTCATTCAAAGAACCCACATCAAAAGAAAATCTTTGCTTGCTGTTACAAATGAAAACAAGGATCCTAATATTTATAACTACAATTATTATTTGGAAATGATGTCGTTGATAGCTGTGTTAACTTTCAAGCACGGCAACTTTGCATGTTACACTTGTCAACTGTGTTGTAAATTGTTGCTGGCGTGCAGGTTTCTCTCTCTCTGTTCTGTTATTGCAATCTTGGCCCTCAGGCAGCGTATCTTCACTAGAAATACCTGGAATTCTCCACATCAACAACGGCTAGCTTTGTGTGTGTGTGTGTGTGTGTGTGTGTGTGTGTGTGTGTGTGTGTGTGTGTGTGTGTGTGTGTGTGTGTGTGTGTGTGTGTGTGTGTGTGTGTGTGTGTGTGTGTGTGTGTGTGTGTGTGTGTGTGTGTTCCACAGCTGGTAAAATCATCCACTTACAGCTAAACCCTAGAACTCTGTTGGGGGGGTTGGTGAGGCAGACCATGAGAGAGAATTGAGTGTAAGCGATTTCCACCACGTTGAGCTAAAAACCTTCCTGTTGAGAAGCACGGAGGAGGGACAGAGGAGGGATCGCTTGTTATGGTTCGTGTGATAACCTATTCCGTCCACCACGGCTTGCTAACTCTACCAGTGTGCTTGATGACACGCGAGGCCTTGAGGCTCATGAGGCGTACCCAATTACCCGTGGCGAGTAACATTGTGAAGTTATTTTAAAACTCATGTCGTTTTTGTAAAACATTAGACATTATACACAGGACTTTGAGTGAACCACAACAAGCACTTCATGCAAGCTCAACCCAATGGAAATCGATTACACGTGAGAGAGACACACAGGCAGACAGACAGACATTGGGAGACAAAGATGTACTGAGAGAGATGGAGAGAAAAGAGACAGACGAAAGACAGACGGGATAAGAAAGAGAAAGGGGAAGAAGGATAGATAAAGGGTCAATGTACTGACATGTTGAGTTTAAACCACTTGAACTGCAGGAGTCAACCAGACAATAGGTCACTGTGTATAATGTTGCGTTCACTCTATTACCGACAAAGCAACAGGCTACAAATCATTTTCAAAGGAAGCCAGCGCAACATGCATGAAGTTAAAAACTGATGGCCGACACTGTGTGATGGGCGTGACGTGATAATAAAAAAAGTCGAGTTGGCTTCAACTTTTTTCAGCGCTCCAGTGACGCAGTGAACCGTCAATCAATCATATGTTTTTGTTTCACTTTTCCACCCACTCCCCTTCTCTCTCACCACAATTCCTGTTCCGTTCTGTAAATTGGAGAATAACTCATTTGTCACGTAAACCGGTTGGTGCTATTTAAAGCTGTACTTTTTTGGTTAAATACAATGTTATTTTGTCCAACATTCTATTTCCCCTGTAGCAAGCAGGCAGGCTTCATTAGCTCAGTGGTAAAAAGTTCTGCACTTTCGCAGGAGACCCAGGTTGGATTCCGGGGTAGAACATGAAAGTTTTTGTGTGCAGCTTTAAACCTATTGTTCCCATTTAAGCAGTGTGGCTTGAGCAACACTTCAACAGCAACTTGGCTGCAATGTAGCTGGCCATGCTTGGTTGTTTCGTAGCTTTTGTCGCTGTTACGTTAGTTAGGAGTGATTTGAGTCATAGCTGTTTACACACTAAGACTCTCATACTCTCTTATAGATTCTGTGTTTTCATGAATAGTGTTTCGCCATATTTTAATAAGAAGATTTATTCTGCTGCAATTCATATAGCAGCATATACTGTATATACGTGTGTGTGTGTGTGTGTGTGTGTGTGGGGGGGGGGGGGGGGGGGGGGGGGGGGGGGGGGATTAGTACCTGGCAGTACAAGCCCGTTCTAGCTCCATAACGTTGACTCCAGAGGCGATGTGTGTGTGTAAAACACAAATGTGCAGGGCTAACTAGGTCATAGTCTCTGACTGCTTATAAATAGTTGTCAATAAGTAGACGTTCCAGAATGGATCCAGTGCTATGCACCAGCTCTCAGTCCACAGCAGACATTCACAGTATAAGCATTAAAATATAGAAAACACAAACATGGTATCACATTTATGACTAACTAATAATGCACTCTACCCGTAACTTCTGTTTGGGTGTGAATGAATTGGGATAGAAAGATCAAGTCATCAAACAAATTGAAATTAACATAAAAAAAGATGTGAAAATGCAAATAATGTATCTAAGGACCTGAGCGTATGTGTTTACTTTTTGTTAAAAAAATAATCCCCCAAAAAATTCAGATTAGGCTGGAAAATGTTCAAACTTCAAACCCGTTATAGAATCGATGTGACAGTGAGGTGTGTGGCTCACTAGGTAAACAAAACTTTATAAATGAGATAACCAACCAACCGAATCCCTGTGTTATGAATTCTGCAAAAAAATCCAAGGCAGCTCTGTTCAGTTCAAGTAGAAAGTTTACCCTGATGAAGGCCACTCCCTGTCTATTTAAGCCACATTGCATCCGTCTTTGGTGGGAAAAGGCTCAAAGTACATAACAATCAGCTTTATTGTCAGATCACAGGTTTACAGAAGTAAGAAAGTGGGTGCAATTCGTTTTCGTGCATAATTCCCATTGTATCGTTATTTCCATAGAAAAAAAGAAAGGGAAGATGAAGGGGGGGGGGGGGGCAAGGGGGAAGGGAGATCAAACAAGAGAACAAAAAAACAAAAAACTAGTTATCTACATATTTACACATGTGTACCTGAGATAAGATAAAAGGTGTGTGAGCATAGCAGCAAAATGTCAGTGTGTGTCCACCGCATAATCCACATACGGTAGACTGACACTGGTATAATCCGCAAGTTCCAATATATTTTTATTACATTCACAGGGATTAACACAACAGGCAATATTCACATGACAAACAAACAAATCCCACCCAAATCCCATCCATACACAGCCGAACCAGTTAAGTAGAAATTTAAATTCAAACTGGTTGAAAAATATATCATCACAGTCAAAAAGCCAAGAGTTTCTTCTCATAACCATTTGTTGATTCATCAAACTGTCTTAACTCTGCTCAGTTGACATTGTTGTCTTCTCAGAAGTTCAGAGAAAGTGCTGAAATCAGCCGGGGCAGTTTAGGAGGGGCATATCATTTTTTGATGGCTCTCATGGCCCCTGTGAAATTCCTATCCTGTGTTGCACATTATATTTCAAAGCACATGCTAGGGATGAGCAGAAACACTCCTCAAAGTCAGGACATTTCCACTAACATCTGCAAACCATAAAAATACTACCGTATAACTGCTAACATCTACCTAACTATATTGTTGCTGTCTGGCAGAAACCTTGTATCTCCATACTTCTTTTTTTTCATGTTTTTTATAAATGAATGTCCTACTTCATCATACAAGAATGGCGCACAAAAGTTGATCTACAAGCTCACTAAATAGCTGATCTACAAGCTCACAACGTTTGCGACGCGAGACATGCGACGTGTTGTGAGCTTGTAGATTGGCTATTTTAATTAAATTAAAATCATAATAAAAAAGGAAAAGTTTTGGACATACAAGGTTTCCACCAGACAGAGACAACATATTATTAACTACAATCACTGACCAACCATATAAGACTCCCACACACACACCATCCAGCCAGTTCAGTCTAACCAAATTATTATTAACCACTTAAGTCCTATTTTATTTTTTATTTTTAAAGAAGAAAAAAAAATAGCAGATCCACAAGCTTGAATTTGACAGAGACTTGAGTCCCTGTGTGTAAGGGGGTGTGGCCTAACCTGAGGGGTAGAGTGATGAGTGCCTGGGGGCGGAGCTTTGTGAGTGAGTGCAACAGCAGTGAGTTGGAAGCCTGGTAGGGTGCTGACTGACAGAGAGAGAGAGAAGGAAGGAAAGAAAGAAAGACAGACAGACAGAAGGAGAGAGAGAAGGAGGGAAATAAGGACAAAGAAAGAAAGGACAGCAGAAAAATAAGGAAGACAGGAGTAATGATATTACTTTGGAATATATCACCACCACTGGGGACACACTCCATAAAGCATGGTGAGCAAAGACACACACACACACACACACACACACACACACACACACACACACACACACACACACACACACACACACACACACACACACACACACACACACACACACACACTGTGTGTGTGTGTGTGTGTGTCTCTTAGTGCTTTAGTGTGTGTTATGGGGGAGTCAGCAGCCTGCTGGGGGGAGGGGTGCAGGAGGGAGAGAGGGGGGTAGTTAGAGGTAGAGAGAGGGGGTTAATGGAGATGGTAGACTCACATTGAACAGGAGTTCAGAATTCATGTTAAACTGTAGGGAAGGCAGTGTAGAGAGAGTGTGTGTGTGTGTGTGTGTGTGTGTGTGTGTGTGTGTGTGTGTGTGTGTGTGTGTGTGTGTGTGTGTGTGTGTGTGTGTGTGTGTGTGTGTGTGTGTGTGTGTGTGTGTGTGAAGGACATGTAGGAGGAACTCACAACACTAGCTTAATGCAAACACCTGTTTGTGTATGTGATTAGGTGTGTTGTAGAACCTTGTGGGTTATTCTCTGGCTGGTTTTGTGTCCTTGGGACTTTTTGGCACTCAACTTCATGATAGGTCGGTGTGTGTGTGTTTGTGTGTTGAACTCAGCACTTCTCTCTGAGGGCGTGTGAGGGAGGTCAGACCTGTGGTGAGAAAGGAATTGTAATTTCCTAGTGAGGTGGTGTGTGTGTGGTGGGGGGGGGGGGGGCAGATGAAAAGGGGAGTCTTGCTTCTGTCAGGTTAGAGAACACCCCTGTCAGCATCATTCAAACACATCAGGACTTCACACTAAATTTGGTCTCACCAGCATTTTGTTGTAATGTCCTGTTCATTTACTTATATGGTAAATGGTTTGCACTTATAAAACAGCTTTTCTCAAAACGCTTTACCTTGCATGCATTACATTTGCCCATTCATACTGTATGGATGGTGGAGGCAGACAAGCCATCAGTGTCTTGCTCAAGGACAATTTGACATGAATCATGATCCCAGAAGGAGAGGGGATTGAACCGAGAACCTTCAGATTCCCTGACAACGATCAAGCTTCCTTGGTTCGATTGCTTGGCTCCCGGTATTGGTACTTGCAGCATTGTTGCTTGACCCTGAGATGTCCTGCGTGCAGCGTTGAACCTCTAATCCCATCGACTTCACACTCGACACTGCTCTCCCTTGGGTCCTCAGCAATACACCTGCCAAGTGTGAAGTTGATTGGATGAGCAGTCATCCAGTCATGAGATAGACATGCAGACATACAGAGATTCCTTGACTTTATAGATAGATGTGATTACCCATCACAAATACAATACAATAGATTTCCATGTAATACAAAATACAATTCAATACATCATCATTAGCCTTTGAATACTTAAAATCTTACATAGCAGTTGATTTGGCAAAATTATATCCACCAATTTATCATTAGACCTGTAGAGAGGCAGGAAAGATCATGCAGGTGTTGTGCAGGTTCAGGGTGGTTGTTTACACAACATCCATGCAGCATGAGTCTCAAACAGTTTACAGTACATACAAAGTATTGGGCTAATTTGATGCTTCCATCATAGGATGACTAAGGTTTTGCCCTCGTGGTTGTTTGGCTCTGTGACTTTATCCGTTTCCTCTGGATCTGTAATCTCTCTGTTCTGGTATTTGTAGATTCAGGTGACACAGCCTTTGAATTGGCAGGTGAATCATTCCTTCTGTGCTGTAGCTCGCTAACTAACTAACAATGCATGTGTTTGCTCAACTTAGCGTCTCAAGGCAACTTGAGGTGATGATTAGACAGCTTGATTTACAACATGAACACTTACTCATTGGTACATCACAGAAAGAGCCATGGAGAAAGCACTTGTAAGACACACACACACACACACACACACACACACACACACACACACACACACACACACACACACACACACACACACACACACACACACACACACACACACACACACACACACACACACACACCAACACACAGAAACCAATTTGACCCTTACAGGTCTGTAACTCTGAGAGTGTACAAATGGAACAAAAAGTACACATATGGGTCCATTTGGTTCACTCTTTGTGGTGAAAGGGTTAATTTATTTCCAAGTGCCAATTAATTCCAAGTTAACTCAATAATTTATACTATTCTTGACATAGAATAACACCCCCCCACCCAACAATCACAATCACTTAAGTTATGTCTTGTCTGTACATGTTGTTGCCGCAATACATTTAATATATCTGAAGGGGACATTTAATGCAGCCAAGTATCTCTTAAAGGAGTAGTTCACCCAAAAAAGTACTTATTTTATATCAATTACACACCCCGTGAAGCCTTGAATTCATTAATTTGATGACCGTGTCATCAGTCAGTAGGACTCTTAAGTAGGAGACTCTGCAAGTCTCCAACCGGAGACTCCGCCGGTCATCAAATTATTGGCTTAGGAATGCGACAAAAACTTTTTTTTTGGGTGAACTACTCCTTTAAGCATAAAAGGTCTAGGTTTGATTCATATGGAAGATGTTGTAGTTGTTCTCTTTTGGGAATAGCAATTAGAACATTGAAATGTCCACCATCTGGTTTAGCCTGATTGACCCCATACAATACGAGCATGTTTCACTGTAGAAAGTATGGTGCTTAACGATAGCTGAGCTTATGTTTGATGATACATAGTTTTAGTTTATCTTTGGCATCCCGGTTCACTGTGTAGGGTGCCGCAGCACTTGGCAAGCGTACGGGTGGTGTTCAGTTCACACACTGTTGTGACCTAGACTCTCTCTCTCTCTCTCTCTCTCTCTCTCTCTGACTTACAGCACCATTGATGTGTGAAATTGATGGTTTGGGGCTGTTGTAAGATGTCAACCTTAAGAAACAAAAGGCGATGCCAATAACAGTGCAATGCATGGAGGAGATTCTCCCTTCACACACATACAAATGCACGCACGCACGCACGCACGCACACAGCCCTGGCAAATAGAGATGGAGTGTTGTTTATTGGTGTGGTACTACTGTGTGTTTACAATGAACAGGAAGTGATTCAGACACTCTTATGTAGAGCGGCTTTAGAAAGAGTGAGCAGGTACAGTAGGACAGTAGTTGATCAGTGCAACAGCAGTTCCAGAGGGTGATTAGGGTGATTGTAGTATTTTATGATCAGCCTGTCTGCTAAGTGCACTAGCATGGCCAACCATGCGCTAATGGAGACAAGGACATCAGGTGAATGCGCCTAACCAGCAAGTAGAATTAGTCAAGTCCCCAAAACCAGAACTGAGAACCACCAGAAGTCTAGGGTAATGGTTTTCAAACTTTTTGTGTCCAAAGGCACACCAAAGGGGTAATCTCAAGCCACACCTATATATCATATCCATGCAAAATGTGGCACTTTCACTTTGTAAGCTTGTTTATTTATGTGTTTTTACATTTTTGCAGATAATGATGTCATTAGTTAAAATGTTCTTGTTTTAGGGTATAGCATTTGCTTCTGTATTGGGAAATGGGTAAACAAAGTACTGATATAGTAAATAAAAAAGAATATGAACCACTTCTTGTGTAGTTGCATATACTGCATTGCCCAAGGTAGTGGTACACCTGGACTTGTCATCATGGCACATTGTTTGGGAACCACTGGTCTTGAGGTACCGGTACAGGGAGGCATCTGTGGGAAGTTGTCTGTTCCAATCCACCACAACAACGGGGCAAAAATAAAATCTGTATTTGAAGTGTATGAGAACCAAAAGGTACATAGCCAACAGAAACCAACCAACAGACCTGTTTAAAATAAATACAGTACATACTCATTTCGGTTTTGCTGATGAAAATTCTCTACCACGTGCCATCACAGACATGATGGACAGCTTGCTGGTGGCTGCCCTTTCACTTATGACCTTTGGTATTGTCTGCATATGTGGCCTAGTTAACCCTACATGTCTCAGTCCTCAGAACCCACATAAGTCATGAAGAGGCTATTTACTGATCACCACAGCTGCTGTGGAGAAAGGACTCGAATGCACAAAGAACAGTGTCCAGTCATTTGTCACATCTAGTTTTATTTTGTCACTATTGTTCTAAATGACTTGTACATTGTTAGTTACTATGGTTATAAATTACTAGAACGTTGTCGCTAGAATATTAGTGTGGACTCTAGCTTGGCAGATGTCTGACGCTGTAAGGCAACAGTCAGCTAATTTGAAACGCTGCAGCTAGACTTGGAAATGTAGATCACATGGCTCTGTCTTAGCTACACTGCACTTGGTTCCAGTTTAATTTAAATTAGATTTTTAAAGTTACTTGTATAAAGCTTTTAATGGCCAAGCAGCCTTCTAATGTACTGTATATCTCAGAATCTCCGTCATGTTCTGTCCCACTTTGTCAACTGAGATCCTCCTCAGTCAGCGGCAGTGGTGTCATGGAGGCTAAACAGGGTAGGACGGCGTTTGGCCCGTAATATCTTTACAAGCACGGCGCACGCACGGCCACAGTACGGTGCACTCGCGTGCAGGCGAGCGCCCCCTAGACCAGCCAAGTAGGCTAGCCAAATGGCTACTATCATGCATAACAGGTTTGGCAGTGAGCGTCCTGCCGTCCTCATACCGCCGTCCTCATACCGCAGTGATACATTGGCTTCCCCATTCGCACCTTTTACAGTGCGAGTCCAAAAGAGAATGGATCCTGGTATAAAAGATATAGAAGCATCTGCCCAAAGATGTCAGAGAGACTGACTCCATACTGGAAACTTTTCTCTTCAGTTTATGGTTCTTTATGTTACTGCCTGGTTGGGTTGTACTGGTTTTGTATGGGCATTGGGCATTGCTGGTGCATGCAGTTGGAGGTAAAGTGATGGTGGTTTAGCAGCCTATAGATTTGGTACATTTTTGATTACTGGCTGAATATCATGTTCATCATTGTGTGGATCAAACGATATTCGCAAAGTGCAACCTTCACTACAAGCCTATGGAGTTGAGGATATACTTGTCATGAGTAGAGCCAGCTGGAGATGTTGAGAGGGAAAAGGTTAGGGGTCAGGGTTCAGAGTTCGGAGTTCAGGAAGAGAGCAGCCCATTCCTAGACTGAGACTTTGGACTCATTACATTACATTCCCTTATATTACATTTGCATGCCAGTCTTTCTAAAGATTCATTTTGGGGGCTTTTATGGCTTTATTATAGATATGAAAGTAGGCTGACAGGAAACGGGGAGAGAGACGGGGTGTGACACGCAGCAAAGACCATCGGGATCAGGACTCGAACCCGCAACGCGCTGTCAGGCATCTTCTAATCTAGGTGGCCGGACCGCTATGCCAGCGGTCCAGGCCCATACCAGTCTTTCTATCTAGAGTGCCTTACAAGTCAGGGCTGCGTGATTATGACAAATCTTATTAACGCTATGTTTCAGCTTAATATTGTGAAATGTACTGTGATACACGTGAAAGAAATGCACTGTGATGCACAAGAATGCAGACTTTTCTTTAAAATGTTTTATTCTTGATGGTCAAATATTTTTCCTGGGATTTGCTGAGGGGGCGACGGGCGTATTAACAGATTCAAGATTCAAGAGTTTTATTTGTCACATGCTTATACAAGTATGGGCAGTGAAATGTCAGTGTGGCATGATCCATCAGACTGTGCTAACAATGTCCAACATAGTTAATAATTTGTTCAGATTTCCTCCTGACCGGACCTTGTAGGCCCCAGGTTCTGCACAGCAGTCAATCTATCTTTCTTGAAGTCTAATGTAATATAGATACTATAGGCTATATAGATATTAGTCACTAGCCACTTTTATACAAGGATTCCACAATAATGGCATGAAAGAAGAGCAGTCATTAATGCTTTGCTTTCTTATACCAAACCAAACAAGCCATGTGTGCTTTTACATAGCATGCTGGTGTTGCTGAAGCAGAGGTGTGACGTGTAACACGTCAGCATCAGCATTACTATGCTGTTTGACAGCTGTTGTCTGTAGATTTGTTACATTTACAACTATAGCATATGCATTTATTTCAAAATACGAAGAAAATGGACTGACAGACCTGCGCAGGCATCACTAGTGTGCTTGTGTGTGAGAGAGATTGCATAAACATGTTCATTAGGCAATGGCTGATTTGTGTGAACATCATGAAAGGGAAGCAGGGAACAGTTCAAGGCAGAAAGGTTTGCATACCTTAGACGTCACACCTGTCATGCCATGTGCCTTTTACATGGACGTCGATTCGGCTCCGTTACTTTCTCCACTGCCGGCTCAAAGTCGGCATGAAAATGACCCCCATTCCGTCTCCATAAATTATACACGGAACAACGAGGTGGAATGATGGTGCAACATTCCCACCTTGAACAGGCTGTGTGAAAGGGGCTAATATCCGTTTTCATTCTAGTTGTGATAGACCTATATTACTATACCTGTTGAATAAACTTCAGTTCCTAGATCGGCAATATTACAATTGATCAATATTAAGGAGTGCTAGGGTCAGAGATATATTCACCCATATAATATTCCTGCCTTCCTAGAAAAATCATGTAAGGAGCAAGTGACAGCACCACAATAGAGGCAAGATAAGAGAAAAGAACAGGAAGTAGTTTTATTTTTAATTTTTTAATTTTTTTGTCCTCTAAAGGATGCATCCGTGAGGTGAGAGGACAGAGTCCTGTGTTTAGTGACACAGCAATTACAACAGGTCCGGTGAGTCTGCCCCTGGATCGCCTTTTACTCCTCCTCGGGTCCTCCCCTCCTCCCTTTGCTCCAGTCTGCCTGTGAAACATGACCCCTGCTCAGGAAAGAGGACCCCCCATCCCCCAGTGGGAAAATCCCTTGCCACCAAACTGGAGTCAGTCAGTCAGTCAGTCAGCTACACACCCAGGCTTAGTACAAAGTAATGTTTTAACCATCTGGCTGCTCTCACCTGTTTTATTGAACCTGCATTCATCCATTTCTTTATTTATCCAACACTCTGATTCATTCCCATAAATACTGGTCAGTACTGCCTCAGTTCTTTTGTTGGTCACTGGGAGCCACACAGTCTTCTACAGCTGTGTTGTTGTGTGATGTATGG
Source organism: Gymnoscopelus microlampas (assembly GCF_963454915.1). Lineage (NCBI taxonomy): Eukaryota > Metazoa > Chordata > Actinopteri > Myctophiformes > Myctophidae > Gymnoscopelus > Gymnoscopelus microlampas. Next base: position 46,831,837 of record NC_139962.1, read on the forward strand.
CTATGTATCTTGTAGGACTGTGTGTTTGAGGGTTTATGCTATATAGGCAGCGTTGTATGTTGTGTGTTGTAGGACTGTCCTGTTTTAAGTTGTGTCAGACAGGGTGTGAATGTGAGCAGAGCTCATCCTGCTCACATTCCATTCGAGTTAGTGGATCGGCCAACACGTGTGTAGTGAAACACCGTACCTTCCAACATACTGTCAGACGCCCTGTAACGCACAGTAAAACACCCTACCAACACTACCACCCTGTTGGAACACCCTACAAACGCCCAGTAGACCCCCTGCCAACATCAAGTGAAACACCCAACTATATGCCCCTGTTGAACACCATACCAACATCAAGTGAAACACCCTACCAACATCCAGTCATACACCCAGTAACAAACACACCCAGTAAAACACCCTACCAACATCGAGTGAAACACCCGACCAACATTCAGTGAAGCACCATACCGAGCAACACCTAGTCAAATACTTTTCCAAATACCCTCTCTGCTCACATAGAAACTAGGGATCTACATGGCACGAGGGGTAGTTACATTACATCACCTCCTGTAATTTGTTACATCACATCCTTTGTTAATATTTGGTTTTGATGTCCTTTAATGTGGCTCCGTGCTGGCATTCCATACAGACACATGATATTCTGTATTATTTGGAACACAACAGAATAGAAGAATAGACGTTTTTACACATCACGCAAGGACAGTTCATATAGTGCCTACCTAACAGAGCCTCCACCACCTGTTCTTACTACCCTGTGTGCATTGTAGCATAATGCACACAGGGTATTGCAATTGGTCCTGTCCATCCATGGACCATGTGGCACATAGAGCACATGGAGCATGCAGGGTTAGCATCCCCTTCCTATTTGTAATTGGTCCTGTCCATCCATGTATCTACAAAATTGCAGACACAGTATTGGAGAGTATAAGTATATGGAGTATGTCAATTATTAGGCGGAAAAGCCCCAAATAATTTGGGGCTTTTCTGCCTTTTATTGGAGAGTACAGTGAAGAGTGACAGGAAACAGGTAGAGTGAGCGACAGGAAGTGACACGCAGCAAAGGCTGTCGGGAGGTTCGGGAGGCTCAGGAATCAAACGTGTGACTCGCTGTCAGGCTGCATTAGAGCCTATATGTGGTTTGCGCCATAACCACTCCCCATCAAATAGTTTTTTTTTGTGGATGATGTGATATTTGGGCATGGAAACCATGAACTCGTTATAAGGTCAGTTGTTGTGCTGCCTACAAACTCTTGGTTCAGCCAATCCTGACACTGTTTTACATGTATCTAACTACAGCTCCTGTTGTGTTGGTTTATGGCTGACCCCAGGCACACAGTGTGCACTTTGCCTGTATTATTCGTCACATCTATTCCCAAAGGAAGAATGTTATGCTAGGGGTTGGTGTGAGAGAGGACCATTCAAGATAATATAGGATATAAGGAAGAGGACAAAAGATGGGCTAAATGCTAAATGAAGAGAGGGTTGGGTGTTAGAAGAAGTTAGTTATTTTTTATATAATGTATTGTCTGTCATGATATTGAATTGAGTACAAGGGACCACAATGGAAACAAACCCCCTTGCCCCCCCCCCCCCCCGGGACTTTTAGTGTCATCTTTTTAACATCGTTCAATATATACTGTAAAAAAGTATGTGTGCGCCCACATGGGCACAGACAAAATCATAACATCACAGGTTCTAATTTGACTTATCATGATGGACTGCTTTGTAGGACAGCATAGTAGTACTATATGTGCGTGTGTGAGTGCACACTCACATGTGGCTATCTACTATAGGTTTGTGTTTGCACTGTACTGTGTACTGTAAGAATTGTGGGGGTGTGTGTGCGCGCGCACATGCGTGCACACGAAAGTAGCTGGGCTGATATTGGGCGTTGTCGTATTGAGAACAGATTTGTATGAAGTGTTTGTTGAAAAGATGGTTTGTGTCAGGAGTGTAGGAGATTAGAGCAGAGCTCACATCCAAGCGTAACCCCTAATCCCTCAAACCAAACCACTAAACCCTAAACCTGGTTTAGCAGTTTGGTTTCTTCTTATTGGTAATCTCTCTTGTCATGTATTGTCACCATGCCTTTGAAACCACTCTGTTTAACTGCTCAATCGTCTTCAGTGGATCCATATACGTATCTAGCTGTATGGTACATGATATAATCTGTGATTTGTTCCTACCAGTGGGAGTTGGTTGCTTAAGGTTTGTAAATTCTGCTTAATGGACTGTCAGTCTCCTTGTTTACCCATCAGGTTTACTGGCCTCTGCTTCGTGTTTTCTTTGCCATGCTCTGCTCATGCTCTCCTAAGTGATGGATTATTGGACGGTTAAGCAAATCGGAAGTGTCCCTGTCCCACCCTCACAAACTGACATGACCTTTCGGTAGTGCTGCTCACACGGAAGCATGATTTATTGGTGTCACCTTTTTCTGAAAATGAAAGTTGACGGAGTTGCTTTTTTGAAGAATTGAATGTGTTTACTCAGGCATCAGAAAAACGAACATTTAAAACCTACTGTTGATATATGATAAATAAATGAAGATGTGGGTTTGAGGCTGTAGGGTTTGTAATTGGGTGATCGTTGTTTGTGAGGTCCTCTCAGCCAGAGAACTCAGAATTGATGGTTTGATTTCTGGAATGTTTGTTTTATGGTTGGTGTTTAGGTTGCTCAATATGCTTGTCTGTGTCTGTCTGTCTGTCTGTCTGTCTGTCTGTCTGTCTGTCTGTCTGTCTGTCTGCAGCAGGAATGCTGGGTGGGGTGTGTGGTGAACTCTGGATGTGTTCTGACAATGACAGCATTTGTGTGAACGTGTGCTTGTGCGTGTGTTTTATAATGTTGTGCGTGTGTTTTATAATGTTGTACCATGGTGTTTTATTCTCTGTTATCAGTGACTGAATCAGCCATCAGCCCCTACAGTGGTACATTCCTCTGCTGCTTATTAAATACTTCCTGACGTGATCAAACCTCAGGGTATGTTCAGTCTGTGCTGTGGGAAGGACAACATGCACACAATGTCCACAACACTGACTCATATCTTGGTTTCGGTCTTATACATGACAGGCTGTTTAGATGCCTTTAACAACCCACTTTTCCACCATCCCTGTTTCTTTGTGTTCATGGCTAAACATATATTTGACTATATGGCTAGGTCTTTACTCTGCAATATAGTTGAAATGGAAAGATAACTGTCCGTTTCTTTCATCCTTTTGACGATTAACCTAATTTTACAAACTTGCTGTTGGCTATACAGCCTATGCCAGCGGTTAGCAGTCATTGAGAAAGCAAGGTGAAAATTGAAGGTGAGGTGATGGCTGGTGGTGGGAATGCTTTGAGGTCGGATGCTTATTTTTTTCACAACTCTCATCTGCAACTAATGTCAGGTCTTGACTGCCAAACCCAACGGTAAAGTGGAAAACATGTTTGTGTTTCAGAATCAGAATCCCAGATAGTATCGGAATATTTCAGGTACATTTCATATTGGTTAGAGAACATCTAAAACGGCAACTAAAATAACAACTATTATTTGTTCTCATCCCTGGGATGCTTCATAGCTCAAAGTTGATTCCCAAATATGTACTGTAAAATGGCCAGAATGGCTCAAGTGTCTGGCTGATAAGACCCCACCAGCAGACTGAGTCTAGAGGAGGGAACAGTTATTGATTGATTGGTTTTATTTGGTGACATAACATAAAAAAGAGCACAGTAGCACTTCCTGACATGCAGTCATAGCATCACTGTGGATAAAGACATAATAAAGCCCAAGGGCTTATTTCCATTTTGGTCCTCTCAATGGCCCTATTGATTTATTGATTTGTTGTCCTTCCTGATCAATGACTCCAATCAGACTAAAACATTTTTAACTGCACCCCAAAGAGAAAAGGCACATACTAGTGTAGGTTCATTGGCACTAGAGCTATTCTACACAGACACCAGTATCGGAAATGCCTCTGATACTGCCTAAAATGCTGGTATTGATGCCGACAATTAAGCCAGCCTATGCACCGATCTGATATCACATAATTACATTTATCATTTGATGATTGGCTCATTTATCAAGACTTGCGGATCGTGTAACATTACATCTCAAGAGCTGTCAGTTGTCATTTAAAGAAAATCACTGGCGCTCAATCATCTAAGAAAGCAGAAAATAACAGATCGACAAGCTCACAATGCGTCACATTGTGACATTGTGATCGGCTCTTTTCAGCGAAGATATTTAATGCAGTGCGAAAACGGAAAAACCCTGAGGGACTCCACTCAACAACGTATAGGGTTTAAGTGGTTAACATAGTATGCATGGTGAGTAGTAGTTGTCCCATTGTGTAATAAGTCTCTCTGGTACTAATGTCCGATCTAAAGCCCCCTTTCCATTGCAGCTTAAGCACCACACCACACCACACCACACCACACCACACTACACCGCATCAAAATATCTACCGTTTCCATTACACAAAAGTACCCCTGCTCAAATCCACAGGTATGAGTAGCAGACTCCGGTCATTCACACTCATTTGTAATGTAAATGTTTGCCTAACAATGGAATGTAGGTGAGTGTGGCCAACTGTCCTGTATACAAATGCAAATCACCTGTGCACGTGGCCCAGCTTGGCCTAGCTCAGACCTACCCAGGACTGGGTACTTTTTAGGCACCAGTTTAGTACCACTTACACACCACTCTACCCACTTCATTGTAGTGGAAACCAAGGCACAAGTGGGCGGTGTGGTGTGGGGTAGGGTGAGGCCATGCATATGGAAAGCCGCCTTAAGTGACTGAACTAAGTGGCCCACTCATTGTACCTTAAATCTCTCTGTTTTGAATGTCAGAACACAATTGGAAAAGTCTACATACTTGTTATGAGTGGTAGAGGAGACGATGGAGGAGGCGGGGAGAAGAGAGGGTACTAGGAAAGGAGAGGAGGGAAGGAAATGAAAGGAGTGGAGAGGAGAGGAGGAGGAGGAGGGGACAGTTAACCACAATGTTTTATTCAGCAGAGCTGGGGGTGTCTCCCATGAGACTGTCACTCATCCACTAAGAGGGAGGAGATGAGGGAGTCTGCTTTGATGTTGCTGCTCTTCACCACTCAGATATGGGGGGGTGGGGGGTCTTGGACCAGACCCACATGTACCCATAGCTGGTGTTGAATCAAATCCCATCGGAGCATTCTCTCCTCCTGTGTCTCCCTACACTATCACCCTTTCTTTCCTGCAGGCTGTCTCCCTCTTAGTTTTTGTTCTGTACACACACACACACACACACACACACACACACGCGCACACGCACACACACACACACACGCACGCACACCAGCACACACGCACGCACACCAGCACACACACACACACACACACACACACACACACACACACACACACACACACACACACACACACACACACACACACACACACACACACACACACACACACACACACACACACCTCCTGCCCTCCCAGTGTTATGTGATATGACACATCTAATATTAACCTTCAGTCTTACAGTCTGAGCTGATGAATCTCCGGCCAGTTGTTGTGTTGGAGCCGAAAATATTCCCTATCCCATAATGCCCTGCAACACATACTGACCTACAGTATCAGACTTAGAAAGCATGACTTCAACGTTTTATTTAAGTACCAAGAAGAGGATAGAATATCATTCAGTCACGTTTATGGATATCATTTTAGTTGGCATGGAATGTAAACCTTAGTCATGATCTGTGACTTTTAAAACACAGAATAATTAGTTCATGCTGTTTCGCTGTAGGACAGGGCAGATAACACTTGTTTATGTAGTAGTAAGTAGTTGTTTATGTGACTCTCTTATCCAGAGAGTCTTACAACAATAGATCTTTTTAGTGATAATTCTTCTGTCTTCAGTATCTGCTGTTTTCTTTGTAGGATAGACAGTTCCAGCAGATTATATATAAGACAGGACCACAATGGAAACCCAAATGTCTGACTGTACCTTGTGCTGTTTACATTTCTGTCTAATAAAGTATTCAATCAATCAATCAAACAGACATTCATTTATCACTGGAGTACACAGATATTGGGCACTAAACTTAAAATGAACAGTGCATCCTCATCTTCATTATCTCTTGCAGAAGATGCACCATGTTTCACAGCGTTAGTCTGGCTCAGTGAAAGTGTATTGCCTGATATCTGTGTTCTGCAGCGTCACTTTAGCCCAAGTTCTTTTGGAGTTTTGGTCCTTTCAAGATTACTCTACTCCCTACTCTGAAAGCACCGGGAGTGGTCTTTCTTTATTAGTAAATAGTTTATATCTGTGTCTGTTCATGCTCAGTTCACACTGCGATTGGCTGTGGCAAAATAACAAATGAGTCTGAATTTTTGTGGTTCTGTGTTTGTTCTGTTGTTGTTGACTAGTTCAACCTGCTGTCACGTTTTGATTCAGTATACACATTTTGATCATCTGTGCCATTGTGCTCAATGATGTGCTAGTTTTAACCACATGTTAAAAAGGTATATTCTGTAGCCAGGTTCCCACTCTGTCAATGTACAAGACTCATTGAAATACATGGGGAAACGTTTGTTGTAGCAAATCTCAGTATGAACGGGGCTTGTAAGACACAGAGACGGTGGACAATTGTTGTAATAGTGCTAATAGTAACCTGTCTCTCTCCCTGTAGGACAGTGAGACGGTGGACAGCTGTATCCAGAGGATCCTTTCGTCCCTCTACCCCCCCTTCCATGCCACTGCCCCGACTGTCCTCTGTCAGGTCCTCAACGTAGTGGACAGCTGTTACCGTGGCGACAGCCTGCGCTTCCTCCTCCACTTCCTGATCCCTGCCAAGCATTTCCTGCAGAGCCTTCAGCAAGATGGCTGTGTGAGTCTCTGTTTGTCTGTCTATACATCATTTCAACGATTTATTGCACCACATGTCTCCCTTTCTCTCACACCCACATACACACTTTGCCACCATGGTATAAGTTTAAATACTAGGCTAATGGGCTTTGTCCACAGAAAGCATTATACGAATAGAGGAGCGCTTTTAATAGCATCACTTGCACGGAGAGCTTATTGATGCCTGCAACATTCAAACCTAACAACGGTACACATGGACTTTTCATGGTTGTGGTAACGATTTGATCTCATAAATTAATGGGTTGTCAGACACAGCCAGGAGGATCAAACGTGACATTGATGAACTGCGTTCCTCTCCAATAATGGAACAATTTTCAGCTTGAAGCACCAAGGGCACGCTGCCAAAATACACTAGACGCCGAAAGCGCAGAAACGTGATGCTCGGCGCTGGGAAGAGGAGCGCTCCAGTGTGTGCATGGCAGAAAGGCACTGGCAGCTCAACAATTGCTTTCTGTGGACACGGCCCCTAGTATAATAAGAGAAGTGGAAGCTCGAGTAACTATTGTGTTCTACTGATTCACAACTACCTGTGTCTTGCAGGCTTTATAATGCACATCTTTTCAATCAATCAATGACAGCAAACACAGCTTATAACTGCTAAACACACCTAATTTACATGTAATTAGGGTGTCATGAACCACATAAAAAGAGGCCAGTATTCTACCTAAGGCCAATTGCACTGCTGCAACAAACAACGCTGGGAAAACCAGTTCTTCAGTACAAGAAATGAAAGGTCATACCACAAGTTCCCACAAATCACTAAATCAAATTGAAATGCAGAGCATACACGCCAAGCACCAGCATGATTTTTATGTATCGATATCACCAAACACCCAGTGTTCACTTTCAGTTGCCTTGAGAGAAAGTGATGGTACAATGCAATTGTTTTAAAGATGTGAGAATGTAGGTCATAATCTGAAATTGATATAAGTAACTTCTAAAAGAGATGTGAGAATGTAGGTCATGATCTGAAATTGATGTAAGTAACTTCTAAAAGAGATGTGAGAATGTAGGTCATAATCTAAGATTGATGTAAGTAACTTCTAAAAGAGATGTGAGAATTTAGGTCATAATCTGAAAGTGATCTACTGTAAGTAACTTCTAAAAGATCTGAGCTCAATCAACTTGCCATCAAGGCTGATTTCTACTTCTACAGGAGTGTATGCAGGACAGGCCACAGTCTTGACCATCTAAGTGACTTTGGCATAAAACTGAGATTCCACACCAAACTAATTACACACTTGGTTTGTTTCATTGTTCGCTTAGACGTGGACATCTTATTTAGTTGGATCTGCTTTTCTGTCTTATTCTTCATTGCTAATCGAGCCACACTCTACGAAGTGTACATTTCACTTCAGTGGGCTAAACTCCGTAATCATCCTTAGTGGGCTCAGTCAGGTTGCTGGGAGAAGCTATCCTTACTCACTTGACCATTGACCAAAAATGGGACCTTACCATTACTTAACATTTCAATATTAAAAACAGACAAACAAACAAAAAGATAATCTTCATACATGTAACTCATATGAGAATGCTCTAAACTGTCTCTTGTTTCTTTTTGTGTCTGTGATTGTCAAGTCATGTCTGGTCCTGTCTGTGAGCCACCATGCATGACTGGCTCATGTGTCACTGAAGTTGCCTCTCCCTATCCCTGTCTCTCTCTCTCACCCTATCTCTCTGTTTTTCTTTCCTCTCATAATGTGCGATTGTTCACCTGGGTGTAGCCCCCCCCCCCCCCCCCCCCCACCCCCCCACCCCACCCACACACACCCACACACACCCACACACACACACACACACACTGTCTGAGTGCAGTGGAATGGCAGCGATTTCCATTCCCCACTCAACGCTTTCGATTCTTACTGCTCCGCTCCAGGTTTTCTGTTTCTGGCTCCACGTGCAGCCCCTGCTCAGTGCCTGAGAGAAAAACCTGCTCCGGGTCATGCTCTGCACTCGCTCCTCACTCCGACATGAGAGAACAGGCCCTATTTTAATTAATGTATTCCTGATCGCACAAACGCGTTTGCTCGCACGGATCTACCATTGTAATGTCACGCATCAACATGTTGTCACTCTCCCTCACACACACACATGCACAATGGTGATAGCATCTTAGTTTGTTTATTTTCTTTCGTGAGAAAATGGGCGAGACGCAAGTCACTTACAGTGGCAACAACAACAGATTTAAAGTAATTACCCTAAATGAATAGGTCTAGTCTAAATAAACAACACATATAGTACATCTTTTGAGTCTGTGTTTTGTGAATTAAATACGTAGGCTTTCGTTGTAAATGTACAGTATAGTCTTAAGTCTACCAATGCTGTCATCTTGTCTGTGTGTGTGGTGTGGGTGTGAGAGGGACTGAGCCGGCGAGGAAATAAAGAGTACGCAAATGAGGAAGGGAGAGAGAGTAAAATTACATTATTATTACACTCGTCTTATTTGGTAAAACAGCCTTTATTTCGCTCGGTCAAGAAAATGCTTCTGTGACATTGTCAGTTTATTACGTGTCAGTGTTTTGTTAAATAAATGTGAAGGCTATAGTTGTATATAGAATCTACCGACGACTGCTGTTAAACATTCAACACTGTTGTGTAACCTCGGTTTCCACAACGCTGGCATGCTACTGTATGTAAAAAGCATACCCGGAGGTGGCTTTGTTTCATTCTGTGTAGAATTGTAAATCTGGCATTAATGGCCGCTTTACGTCACCCCAGTTGAGCGACTTCTGTGTAAAAGTGCCGTTTGATTTTCTAGGGGAGTAACAATGCCAATACTGAAATCAGATTGATAGCAGGCTAAAATACTTGGCATCTGTGAAACCCATTCGTTGGAGCGCCCAGCCATGCCAGAGACCCCAATGCCGAAAAGCAAGCCTGGTGGCCAATATCACAGCACCTGGACGCCCCTTAATTTATTAAAGGATTTGATTTTGCCTGCGTTTTATTAAACAGTGCAGGCTACTTCAACCAGCGTTCTATGTTGCTATAGCAACATGTCAGGTGATTGGTCAAAGCAGTTGCATCACAGGCCACATTACCATGACCATGGAGAATACTCGATTCTGATTAGCTGGAGTTTTTTATAACCGTACATGGTAGCATCATACTTGTTTCTAGGTTTCTTCTCCCATTTTCTTCTGTAGTAAAGTAATGTTTTTTACAATCCAAATTTGACCCCATGGCTCGTGGTTGAGTTATCCCTCTCATGGGATGAAGTGATATAGGAGTGATCTTGGCACAAGAAAGAACATGCATGCACATTTATGCAAAGCTGCACCTCACTGCAGGCAAACCGCACTGCTCACATACACTGGTCTATATTAACTATTCTACTTTGTGTCTGTATTAACTGGCATACGTGTGTGTGTGTGTGTGTGTGTGTGTGTGTAGTCTAGGTTCTCCCTGTGCGTTCAGGAGAAAGTGTTGATTCAACTCTGTCGCCTGGACCTTCGCTGCCTCCTGCCGTCTGATTTCTACCTCCTCCTCTCCCCTCCGGCACCTGCAGCTCCCTCCTCCCCCGCCAGGCCGTGCGTCGTGTTGTGCGTGTGCGCGTCTGGACGTGGAGGCGCAGAGGAGGACGAGGTGCTGGTGGTGGTGGAGTTGGACCCGAGCAGCGTGTTCTCCATGTCCTGGTTGGAGGAGGTGAACAGCACTAGGCAGAGAGGAGGCGCGGCCAGGCTGAAGAACTGTCTGCTCACCTCCCACGACCACATCTACAGAGTCCCCTGGGAGGAGGTGCTGCTGCTCCCCTCCTCCACCTCCGCTCCCTCGGCCTCTCCCCACACCTCCCCTACCCTCACCTCCTACTCTTCTTCACCATCTCCCCACGTCTCCCCGACCCTCGCTCCCTCTCCCTGGAGGCAGGCACACTCCAAGGAAGGACAGGAATTCAGCACCGACAAGGACAGGGATGCTTTGACTGACGGGTCAGATGACCAATGGAGAGACAGTAAGGGTGGTAGGAGGAAGCTCCACCGTTCATCAGGGACAGCTGGCGGGCCGAAGACTCCCAGCTTGACACTGGGCGGCTGTTTTCCCATGGTGCCATCGGTCAGTAGGGGGGACGAGGGGGGGTCCGACAGCGAGGGGGAGTACGTGGACCTGTGTGAGATCACACACGCCAAGACGCACGCTGCCAACGCACGCGCCAACACGCACACTGCCAACACACACTCAAACACGCACACTACGAGCACACACACCAACACGCACATCGACAGCACACACAGCGATACACAAGGGGACTACATCGAGTTGTGTCAGCTCTCCCCTCAGAGAGGATCGCTCACACACTCACTGCTGCACAGACTCCGCTCACACACCAAAAACACTGCCAGCCCCACACACACGGCCAACAACAAATGTTCCAACACTACAACCAACGACACACTCGCAGACAGAAGCAGCGGTGTCTCTCAGACCGCGTTGTGTTCTCGGCTCATAGAGGGCCTTGGTGACGCCTCCGGTCAACCCCCCCTCTCTCCGACCTCCCGCCATGCCCCCCTCACCTCCTCTCATCGTCCCCTTCTCTTCACCTCTCCCGCTCCTGCCGAGCCCACCGTGTCTCCCATTACCTCCACCTCCACCTCTACCGGTGCCAGTTCTCCCAGCAACCTGACTGAGCCCACTCCGGTCTGTCCGACAGGTATCATCCCCTCGCAGCGTTACTCCTCACACACCGACTTACACACACCGCCTGACACTCTCACTGTGCCTGAAACACACACACCGCTTGACACAGACGCACTAACTGTCATACAGGAACCGGCTGAAACGCATACGCCGCTTGACACACAAAAAAATACCAGCACACAAACACTGCCTGACACACTAAACGTCATACAGGAACCGGCTGAAACACATACACCACATGACACACAGAAACATACCGACACACAAACACTGCCTGACACACTAAATGTCATACAGGAACCGGCTGAAACACATACACCACATGACACACAGAAACATACCGACACACAAACACTGCCTGACACACTAAATGTCATACAGGAACCGGCTGAAATACATACACCACATGACACAGACGCACTAAATATCATACAGAAACCGGCTGAAACACATACACCACATGACACACAGAAACGTACCGACACACAAACACTGCTTGACACAGACACACGGTCAAGCACGCACGTACTACCTGACACATGTACACTGCATGACAGACATACATTGCCACACACAGACACACGCACACTGCATACACAGCATGACAGTGATGACACAGTGTGTGTAGAGTCCCAGTGTCCAGACAGCTCAGAGAGAGGAGAGGAGGAGAGCGAGGTGGAGGGAAAGAGAGAGTGTAAAAAGAGAGACATGAAGGAAGGGGAGGAGGACAGAGAGATGAAGGAAGCAGATGAGGCAATGAGAGAAGAGGAAGAAGGAGAGAAGGATGAAGGATATGTGGAGTTAGAAGAGGTGGTGGAGGTTATTATTGTTCTGCAGCAAGAGACTCACACTGACACACCAACAGAGACACACAGTGACACGTTCATCGACACAGAAAACGCCACACATGCTGACACATACAGCGGCACACAAAAAGCCACACACACTGACACACAAAATGACACACTCTCTGACACAGAAAACGACACGCACGTTGAAACACAAAACGACACACATGCTGACACACACGACACACAAAACGACACACTCCCTGATACACAAAACGACACGCACAGCGACATACAAAACGACACACACACTGACGCACAAAACGACACGGACACAGGAAATTACCTGCACATTGATGCACAAAATGACATGCATGCTGACACACAAAATGACACACACGCTGGCACACAAGCAGACAAACACAGTACACACACTGACTGTCAAACCTCACTGCATGTGCACAATGACGCACACAACACAGAAAACAACACAGACACTAACGTGCACACGGACACACTAACCGATACGCTCACTGACACGTCATCACACACACACCACAACACACGCACACCATTGGACTCGCTCTCTAACAGACATTCTATGGACAATAAGCTATTGCATACGAATACGCAGCAACACCACACACACTCCATAGTGGTGTCAGACACGCAAACAGCGCTTGACCCAGAGCCAAGACTGGAGCAGAGAGAAGAAGAGGAGGAGCGGAGGGAGGAAGGGCAGCCAGAGGCGGAGGTTGATGTGGGAGTGACTCTGGAGTCTGACACAGAAGGTACCGGCTCTCTATCTGCTGATTACTTACTTTCACTGCCTTTCACCTCCTCAAACCCAAACTATCACCTACCTAAACCTCCATCTTTCACCTCCTCCTGGCTGACTGACTCTTACCCCTCTTCTCCTCCTCCTGTGCTCCACCCACTCCTTTATATGAAAACTCATCACTCATTGCCCTTAAGCTGCTCCAGTAGAGCTCCTCAGTGGTCAACAACAGACTTGTATAGTCTACTGTCTGGATGTGTTTCTAATGTTTTTCCTTTTTGTTTAGTTTTTTTCAGTTGTGTTAATACTTGAATGTTGGGTTGTATCTGAAGTGCACTATGGGACAAAGCAAATTCCTTGTACGAACCTCACACCTGGTAATAACGTGATTCTGATTCTGTTCAATCTTTCAGCCCAGTCTACAGAAGAGAACATCCAAACTGGAACCAGTTCACCAGAACTCCTCCATACTAACAGTTCACCAGAACACCTCCATACTGCCACCAGTTCACTAGAACACCTCCATACTGGTACCAGTTCACTTGAACACCTCCATACTGGTTCCAGTTCATCAGAACACTTCCATACTGATACCAGTTTATCAGAACCAGTAAACCCACCAGTCCTGACCCTGCAGGACCAGTCTGGAGCTCCTACTTTCCCAGGCCAGTCCTCCCAGTGTTCCCCGTTCCCAGCATGTGACGGGGCCCGGCCTCTTCTTACTGGTATCCATCAACTAAATGGTTCAGTGCTGAGCTCTGGAGCTGTCTGTCTGCCTGGTAAACACAAAACTCTGTCTGTGTGTGTCTGTCTGTCTGTCTGTCTGTCTGTCTACCACTTCTAGTTCTGCTACTAATACTACCACTATGGCTACTAATTTACTACTGCGTTGACTGGCTGCTGTGTGTCTGTTTCCATAGGAACCAGAGACAGGATGGGGCGCGCCGTGGTGACGGTTTGTACCAGGAATGCTGTGTGGCTGAATCCTGGCTGTAACGGCACAGAGCTCCTCCGCATCCTCCTCTACTTCTTCTCAACTGTCAGGTAGAGCACCCCGCCCTCCACCCACACACACACACACACACACACACACACACACACACACACACACACACACACACACACACACACACACACACACACACACACACACACACACACACACACACACACACACACACACACACACACACACACACACACACACACACACACACACACACACACACACACACACACACACACACACACACACACCGAACAAAACACATTCCAGGGTTAGGTTGCTAATTGATAGTATTCCTACTACTGCAAGGACGGATTGGACATATCTTCATGACTTATTGCAGTGGTTCTCAACCTGTGGGCCGGGGCCGCAAGGGTAATGCAAGTGGGCCCTCAAATAAATATATAAATAACACTAAGATTTATTTTTTTAAAGATTTCTTTTTTGCTTCTTGCATTTATTGATAGATTTTTTTAAGTGAAGATAGACAGGAAAGAGGGAGAGACACACAGCAAAGGTCGTCATCGTCGTCGTTGACTCGAACCCACGACACGCTGTCAGGCTGCTTATGAGCCTAGCCCGGAGTGGAAGGCCATAACACTAAGATGTTAATGATAATGTAATGTAAAATAAGAAATAAAGTAAAGAAGGTCAAGATATTTTTTTTTCTTTGTTTGAAAAACTTGTCATACCAATGAACAGGAAGTTAAAGTATACTACGGTAGTTCCATTCATCCAACGATTGATTGATCATTAAACAAACATGCTCTGAAAATACACATGGCCCACCCATCTGACCACTTAACCCGGCAGCCACTCAGCAGCTGCCGGGTTAAGTGGTCAGATGGTCAGACAGGGCCGCGAACGCTTTTGAGATTTTTCAAGTGGGCCCTGATCCAGAAAAGGTTGAGAACCACCGACTTATTGTTTCTGAAAGGAAGTGTTGTTTGTTTTTGTGACATCATATCCTGTGTAACAGGAAGGAGGTGCGTTCCTTGGGACTGACGATTTTGATCGACGCTCGCATGTGTCCTCCTGACCACGCCCTCATGACGGCCATCAGCATGCTACAGGTCTGTCTAATTATCTCTTTGTCTGTCTGTTGAACTGCATGCTTGCATGTGTCTTATTGAACACCATCTCCAATGACGTGTGCTTTTGCCTTTCTCTCTTGTGTGTGTGTGTGTGTGTGTGTGTGTGTGTGTGTGTGTGTGTGTGTGTGTGTGTGTAGGATAATGTTCCAGGTTCTATTCACATGGTGCTGATGCTCACTGCCAAAGACCAAAGACTGGACACACCATCAAACATACGGGTAAATCCCCCAGACCCCCCCGTCCCCCCCCATACACACACACACACACACACACACACACACACACACACACACACACACACACACACACACACACACACACACACACACACACACACACACACACACACTTTACCATACAGCGAACACTCAACGCAGATCTTCAGGTGACAGTGTGTTCTTCCTTGTAGGTGGTGTTGCTGTCTAGTGTGCGGTCACTGTATAAACACATTGATGGATCTCAGCTTCCTGTGGAGTTGTCAGGGAGCTTCAGCTTCTGTCTGTCTGCCTGGCTGGACTTCAGAAAGGTATGTCACTCCATGCATGTGTGTGCGCACACACACACACACACACACACACACACACACACACACACACACACACACTCACGTGTGTGCGCGCGCGCACTAACACAAGTTAGTAGGCACAAAATGGATCTCACATTTACTGACTGTTGTTGTTCCAAGATTTTTTTTAAAGTTTGGTTTTGTGTGAGGGCTTGTATGTGTAGTAAGTGTGGTGTTATTTTCATGGTCTGTTCATGGCCTTGTGTGTGTGGTTTTGTGCATGTGGTCATGTACATGTAGTGTACTATGTGTGGTTTGGTATGTATAGAGTTATACTGTATGTGTGGTCTTGTATGTGTAGTCTTCTATATATGTGGTGTTGAAGTCGCCACTTCCTTTTTGCATTTTATTTTGTTTTGAGAGTTAACATGAGGATATAAATATAGCTTCCGGCCAAATCCAGAGCGATCTGATTTTCCCCTTTTATTCAAAGCACTAGTATGAATGGAATGACAGCTAAATCAGGTCTTGTACTCTGATACTGTACGTGCTTTCATCAAGCCTTAAAGCTTGCTGCTCATCAATGTTTCTTGTTTGCTGATATCATCAGAGGGTGGAGCAACTGACCAATCAGTGTGAAGATGCCGTCAGCCTTCTGCAGAGCACCATCAATAGCCTTGACACACCTATTCCTCTTACCGCACAGGTACACACACACACACACACACACACACACACACACACACACACACACACACACACACACACACACACACACACACACACACACACACACACACACACACACACACACACACACACACACACACACTCTCTCGCCACAGTGAATGTTAGTTGTATGTTTATTGGTAGTGTGAATCTCAAACTGTTCAGACTAAGCGCCCTCTGCTGGCTCAACCACATGTTTACAACATGGTTGGTTCACATCCCATGGAACATTACCACCTCTCTCTTTCTTTCCGCCAGGCCAGCCATCCTGAAGGACTATTATATGTCCTTCAGCCGTTCTGAAAGACACACACATACACAGACTGTTAGCCCGTCTGTGTATGTGTGTGTCTGTGATTTCCAGCGCCGTTGGACCGATTGGCGTGAAACTTTGCACGCACACTCCCAGTAGGCCCCACATGTTTTCAAATTGGCATCATGGATTCCTTGGGTCATGACGCAACTCCCCATATAGGCCATTTGTGGCAGATTCGATTTTCCGTCATTTAGCGTTTTCACTTTTTGCTACTATTACAGATAGTCCAAAACTCACACAAATCGGTACACTTTGTCATGTGTCATGTGGGGTCATGTGATCAAGATATATCGTTCAGGTTGTTCCGATTCCATTTCAATTGGCTATGACTGCCTTCCAAATTTTGCGGGCCCTGGGTAGGCAACCTGGCCGGGCGGAGACCTGCGCTCCGAGGAGCACACTTTTCTAGTTCCCTTCTTGTTCTCTCTGTCCAGTCTAACTAAATGTCTCTCTCTCCAGGAAGCCCAGTTGTTGTTGTCTAGCAACCGAGATCTGATGCGTCGGGTCTTAGAAGACAGCCGATTAGTTAAATTGCAGTTGGAGGGTGGAGCCTCTTTGTCCCGCCTCCGTAAAGAGGAGAGCCTATCGGATGACTACAGGTATACACACTCACACACACACACACACACACACACACACACACACACACACACACACACACACACACACACACACACACACTTGAATTCACCAATGGACTGGACAAATGAATTGACATCACATAACATCAATAAAAAGATGAATTAAAAAATATATGTGTGTGTGTGTGTGTGTGTGTGTGTGTGTGCATGTGTGCGTGCGTGCGCGCGTTCAGACATGCTGTGCAGAGTGTGAGCGGTGTCTATGAACAGGTAGATGAGCTCGTCCATCATCTCGTTAAGACGTCAAACTGTCGAACCCAAAACCTCCTGTTCGTCACAGAGTTCAGCACACTGGAGGAAGGCTTCAACCAGGTCCTCTCTCTCCCCATGTACAGTATTCTCTACATATATTTAACTTTACTCTGGTTTTCTGGCAAACTAACGTATGTGCGTGTGTGTGTAGGTGACAGTATGGATAGAGGACGTGGGTGAGGTGAAGCTGAGAAGTTTCGTAGGAGAAGAGACTGGTGATGTTTCTCTGCAGGAGCTCAACAAGAAGCAACAAGACTTCACACAGTTCTACAACACAGCATGTGTAGGCATTACACACACACACACACACACACACACACACACACACACACACACACACACACACACACACTTATGTATGGGTGGGTGGATGTTTGATCTTGTTATTCAAAAATTATAATGTCAATGAATACAGCCGTTCTCACTGGCCGTGCACAAACAGTCCACTCGTGCACGTGAAGACTTTTTTCACGCTGTGGGCAGAAAAAAAGTTTGCATTTCTCATTTAAATGTATTGACCAGACGTCCCACTGTGGCCAGGTTTGGCAGTCAGTCGTGCACAAACCTGCATGCATAATAAAGCACGTGTGCGGATTTGGTGGGTTTGAGGATTTGGTGGGTTTGAGGCGTTACACTAACATCCTCAGTGTTCATTTTCCCATTTGTAACTCATGAGTGTGAGGTTTTTACTGTGTTCTCTCTACACCTCCTGTACTCCATGCATTGTTTGTCAACTCCTCCCTCTCTCTCTCTCTCTGTCAGTCTATGTGTAAGAGAGGAGAGGCTCTGCTTAAGCACTTGGAGAGCCTCGAGGTGGTGCCCTCAGCTGACCTCAAGACCTGCGAGGACAAGGTTCGCTCCTTCTGCCTCCTCCTACAAGACTTTTCTCGGCGGGTGGAGGAGACACGACAGCGTCTCCACAAACTTCTACTCCTCTATCAATTCTTAGACAAGGTAGGACCACATTTACCCCTCAATGTACTAAGATATATGCTACACAGACTCTTACTCCTCTCCTCTATCGATTCTTAGACAAGCTAGGACCAAATTTGACCCCTCAATGTACTAAGATGTATACTACACAAACTGCCGTTCTCTCTTATCTGTGCCTCGGTTCTAGAGCCGAAAAGTGTATATTTATATACACTGTATATGTGTGTACATATTGGTCACTTTCCTCTAAACAGCCTAAATGTCACCATTCAGCCATGTACCTCTATGTTTTATGTCTTTATTTACTGAAAATAGATCCCTGAATAACACAGGTTAAAGGGGACGCAACAGAGAGTTACACAGTAAGGGCCCCAGTGGTACGGGTCCATTTGGTTCCATCTGTACACTCTTGGAGTTAGAAGTGGATAAAGTAACACTGAGGATTCCTTTACACTGCTGGAAGATTCAGTGAATATGACATAGGATGATAATATGATGATTTCATCGTCCCAATACTCAAAATCATATTGAATCGCATTAAATTATACATTATAATATTTAAAACTAGATATACTGCCCAGCACAACATGCTTGGGTCACGTTCTCGATCTGCTAGTTAACTAGACTTCCTTCATTCACTTATTTAAGTTGACTGCATGTTATTCACAAGACAAGACAGTCATCAAGCCAGTTGTTTTGGGGGGGCCCTCATTTTGGTACCCTCAACACTCGTCACAGAGTGTGCTGTCCGAATTGGCAAGCCGTGGTGCATGGAATAAGTTATCAGCTGAAGCAAAACGAATACTCCTCTGTGCATCTCAGCCAAGCAGGGTTTTGAGAATGACCGGCTTGGGAATGGCATACACACGTTTAGTTTCTGTGCCTTTTTCACAAGGTAGTGATACTTGTGTGTGTGTGTGTGGGGGGGGGGGGGGGGGGGTGAGTATGACAGCTGGACAGCCATATTTACTTTCCTGATTAGTTTCTTAGTAGAGCCTTTAGGTCTATTGATTCAGTAACCTGCTTCAAACAAGGATATTCCCAGTACAACCACAGTCTTCTACTGTTGGCTACTGGAATCTGTCAAACACAGTTTTTATCTGCAACCAAGCAACTAGTGTAAGCCACTGTGCTTGTTGGTCCAAGCGCTGACTTCCTGTCTCAATACATAACATTTTAACATTCATCTAAACATAAAGCTGTCCCTCTGGGCTCAATACTAAGTAGACATCCCTCCTGTTTTCGCTCTACACTAAATATCTTCGCCGGAAATGGCAGATCTACAGCTCTCAAAGCGTTGCAACGCGATGTGTTGTGAGGTTATAGATCTGCTAGCTTATAGACTCATGTGGTTAAAACTTATGGCAGACTTTGTAACTGTTACAGATAACTTGTATATAACCATAGCATGTTTTAAGTTTAATGTTGTATGACCTGTACTTCTTGACACCTACTGTACATGTGATCTCTAAGCAAACCAAGAGCGTGTCATAGCTGATCATGAATGATGTGCTTGGCAAAAATACAAAGTTAAGCTTTTTTTTTTACTAAAAAGTTTTCAAACAAATGTGGAAATAATAATAAAATCTTTTCATTATGACCGCGTAGATCAGCTATTGCGATGGTTCTCAAAAGGTTTAATTCCAAGTACCCCGAGTTTGCGGTGCCTTAGGCCACAGTGTACAAATGGTTATAGACCTGTAAGGGTCCATTCGGTTCCTAACAATCATTTTCGTGGGGACCCCCTGGAACCCCCCCCCCCAAGGATCTCTGGGTAGTTTAAGTGGGGCTTAAGTGGTTAATAAGACAAAACTGGCTGGTTAGAAGAACATGTGGGCTCTGTGTTTATGTGTGTGTGGTGTTCGATATTATGTTTGAGTACTGTTGATGTGCAATTGACATTGAGCAATGGCACTGTCTCAGTGTCTCTGTTACAAAGGCTTATAAGTGAATCAATCACATCAAACACGGTAACCATGGTGACAGGTGAACTCTGACCTCTGGCCTACTGTCTCTAGACGTATCCCAGCATGCAACAGCTGTCACCCCCCCCCCCCCCTCTTTCTCTCTCGCTCTCACTCTCTGTCTCTCACACACACACACACACACACACACACACACACACACACTGTCCTTCCAGACAGCAGTGAGCGCAGTCCACCATCTGTTGGTAGACTGACACACACACACACACGTGTTCTTTGTTTCTCTGGAAGTCATGTTTTGATGCTGTCATTGTTTTCTATTAAATAAATGGAATAGTGAATCTATGTTTTAAATCATTTTTATGATTTAATATCATTTATGGGTTTAATATTTATTGATATGAACTTGAAAACAAGCATTGCTGTTTGTCTCTCCAACACTTACTTACTGAAGTAAAACATTTACTTCTGCTGATCAATACAACATAGACACAAATATGCCATTTTGTACTGAGGCCAGAAGGTGGGAGGGGTTAGTTTGTGCGTGCGTGTGTGTGTGTGTGTGTGTGTGTGTGTGTGTGTGTGTACCTCTAGGCTATATATGACAAGTCAATATGAGAACAGTAAAACAGTTCACAGCTGCTCCTTACTTACAAAGGACCCCAGGACCACCACCACTGCACAAGACACAGACATACTCTCTCTCACACACACATACTAACAGCCCTTGTGTCTCATGTCAGGTCAGTGGGTCGCAGACATGTACTGTAGTAGACAGGATGTATTGTGTGTGTGGGAGGGGGGACAGTAGGGTCAGGGACAGGGGGGCGAGTGTCAGTGAGGTCCCTTTTAGGCTCTTGAGCAAGGCTGATCCTGCTGAACTACCTGAAAAGACCCGAAAATTGTGTTTAAGTCTAATATCCTAAAGACTGTGAAACTGCTGAAACATTGCTTTTGAAGCAAAGGCAATTAATTACTTACTTAATCTATTATTTATAGATTTTTATCAATGAACCCATTAAAACCAGGAAAGCATCTATGTAATTTTAGATCTTTTTGCGTTGGCTATTTAAAGATAGCAGATATACAAGCTCACAGCGTGTCACTTCATGCCACCGCTGCTAATTTTGAACATTTTTGAAAAATCTTCAAATGAAGACCTCAGTTCTTAATAGGTTAAAAAATATTATGGGGTTCTCCAGTCATTTGCACCCATTTCTAGAACATTATCAAAGGCACCAAAGCAAGTCGATGGCCAGCTCCAAAAAGGTTGTAAACCAATGAAGGTAAATTAGCCTAAATAAAAACAACAGTCTTACAGGGTATAATACCAATTTGTCCTATCCTGAATGTCTCTTCATCCCCTGTGTTGAGTGACCTTTTACACGCTCAATGTTTTTACTCGAGGCGCTCGGGTGGCACAGTGGTAAAGAGCCTGCCCACCAGCGTGGTGGTTGTGGGTTTGAATCCACCGTGGTGCATCCGGCTTTGTCGAGCGTCTATACGGACACAATTGGCCCGTGTTCGGGGGAGGGAAGCCGGTCGGGGAGGGTGATAATTGTCACTGCACGTAATCCCACGGGCTGGGGCGGCACCTGTCAGCAGGGAGTCTTGGGTGGGAAGAGTTGGACGAAGGCTCTACGTCCTCCCGGTGGGGGCTCCTCACTGGTAGGTGAGCCAGTAGGATACAGCAGCAGTGACAACACAGAAATGTGTGTGGGGAGGAATAAATTGGCATAATGACTAAATAGGGGAGAAAAAAAAGTTTTTACTCAGTGTCTATCAGATAGACACTGAGTAAAAACGTAGGGATTACACTGTCAATTTGTATCTCTCTATTAGAGAGATAGTCTCACACATTGACAGTGTAATCCCCACATGTGCATGTAGTTGTGCACATTGAATATTGCAGAATTACATTGGGCAGAAACCTCATCTCCATATTTCAAGTTTTTGTTTTTTCGTAAATGAATGTCCTACTTTATACTGCAGTCATACTGCAGTATCACACAGACGTAGCGAAAACAAAGCCGATCTACAAGCTCACAATGAGCTATAATTTGTTTGAGAATGTGAAAGTGGTTAAGTCTGTGTGTTTTATAAATATGTAACCAATGAAAAGTATTAAACCATTAAAGTACATCATACCATTCCTGACAAAAACATTGTAGTCATTTTGTATTTTAAAACAAAATGTGGACGCCAGAGAGTTAACATGAGCTTGAGACTAAATAATAACTACATTGGATTATTTGGAACACATAAATGGACATACAAGGTTTCTGCCCGACAGTGACAAAAGTGCTTAGATTTTGCATGCTAGGCACCTCCATATGGAAGAGCATTCAGTGTATGTCTGCTTTCCAAGCCTGCATCTATGCTGAATTCCATGGCCTTGTTTGCCATATACTGGGCAACGTTGTTAGAAACAGCCGTTCATCTTTTGTAATATTGTGCCACAGTTTGTAACAGGCAGTCATTATTTTGTGAGCTGTGAGTATACAGACTCAGCACCATATTCAACACAGGGCAGGACACAGGAGTCATACGCCACAGTAGTAATCAGCTGTCAGTCTGCTGATTTGAAGTGTTCCTAATCAGCTAGATTTCTATACATCAATCACAGCCCATTCTGGTTCATTTAACTATGGCTTTCTCTTGATCTCTGCTACTCCAGTGCTGCCTCAACCACTGCTGACGGCAAAGATTCTTGCATGGCTCAAAAGTTAAACTGAATTCAATGTCTCACTTTGGTCCCGCTTTTTTATACACATGGGTAGCATATTAAGAGCAGAGCCATCAATGTCAATTAAAACCATTCAATGTATTTTTTGCAATAAATGGTTATGTGATGAGAGTGTTCCTGACTGAACCCTCTTTAGAAAGGGTTTTACATTTACTACTCTATCTGCACAATCTTTTGACTGGATATAACAATGTCGGTTACACTTCTTTTTCTGTTTATTGAAATGTTTCCTTTTATACAAAAGGCAGTTGAAGATCGAAAATAGCACAGGATTGACAGTTACAAAATAAACCACAAGACTAAACAAACAGTTGAAGAAAAAGACAAAACCCCCACAAAAAAACTGAAACGGAAATAAAAACTAAACAAACGCATGAAAGAAAGGCTACACTTTTAAAGAACAAAGGAAAAGTCTTGAAAGAACATGAGACATTTCTTTAAACTTCATCTTAAAGCTTACTTTTGTTCCCTCTTTGCTAACCCCCACTGCTCTGGTCCAGCAACTACTGTATGGGTCAACAGTCAACAGTAGAAGACTGACAGCTTCCAGTGGCCAGCATTGGAAGACTGTTAAGAGGCAGTGTTTATTTATTTTCATGGTTACACTGGGCAGCGTCCAGTGGTCAGCATTAGATGACTGTGGTCATACTGGGCAGCATATTTGAAGACTGCAGCTGTGTATGTGCACTCAATTTGAAGAAAGTTTTGTGGCCTTCTGGGTTTAATTACCGATCAGTAAGATTAAATCATTTACACGCGTGCACACACACACACACACACACACACACACACACACGCACACGCACACACAGCATCAGGATGTCTGTTCAACAGCAGATGGTGTGGTGTGTTTTTGTTCAGACAGAGGGTATATTCATATGAGGTATTGATCTATAGTATTGATATGACAACTGCAACAGTCTGCATGCAGAGCAATTACTGATCAAGCTGTGAGGACTGGACTGTGTGTGTGTGTGTGTGTGTGTGTGTGTGTGTGTGTGTGTGTGTGTGTGTGTGTGTGTGTGTGTGTGTGTGTGTGTGTGTGTGTGTGTGTGTGTGTGTGTGTGTGTGTGTGTGTACAATTAAATCCTGTTGACTTTAACAGTCCAGGTAAAACTCCAGTGCCAACACTTCCTCCCCCCTCCTCCTCCTCCTCCTCTCTCTTTCCGGACCCCCTCTCCTCTCCTTTTGCCTCCTTCTCTCTACGTACCCCTCCTCCCTGCCCGCTTTCACTCCACTGCCTTTGTAGTCGTGGCGACAGTGCCCCTCACCCCACCCCCCTGTCTCCAACCCATGCTGGTGGGTGGGTGTGTGTGTGTGTGTGCGCGTGTGGTTACGTGCGTGCACGTATATATGTTGGGGTCCCATCTGCTATTTACCCTGCTGTTTGGCTGTGAATAGAGGAGGGGAGAGGGAGGAGTCTCCTGTGAGTGTGTGTGTGTGTTAGAGAGAGAGAGAGAGAGAGGATGAGTTTTTCAGTTCCTTATCCTGTCTCAGAGAACCCCAATCACTCTACTAGAACACACTCACTACTAAGGTAGGACCAACACACACACACACACACACACACACACACACACACACACACACACACACACACACACACACACACACACACACACACACACACACACACACAGACTTTGGAGTGCTGTAAGGTTTTGCTGTTGAGGGACTTTGTAAAACTGAGTCTCAAGGTTGATGGTGTGTGTGTGTGTGTGTGTGTGTGTGTGTGTGTGTGTGTGTGTGTGTGTGTGTGTGTGTGTGTGTGTGTGTGTGGTCAGTTGGAATGCTGTGTTGGCTGGCCCCCTCCTTTTATGTGTATTTCTTTTTCACTCTTTTCATTTTCACTTTTCCAGAGCCCTCTCACTGTGTTTTGTTTTATTTCCCTCTGTCTGTCTCTTTCTAATGGGAATCTGTCAGTAAATGTGAATTGTGTATATGAAATACTGCTAGCATTAGCCACAGTGGCTACTCTGTCATTACTGTGTGTTACTGTCTTGTGCATATTTACTTCAATAGGTTTTGAAGCTAGGAGTCCTCCTAACAGGTTAGCATGTGTCTGTTGTTGACCCCTAACTCATGTCATTATAATATAGGCAAAGTAAATGCAATATCAAATAAATCCAAACTTTTCCACAAAAAAAAAGTCAAAAATGTTACAAATATACAATAGCACTTTAGAAGGCTGTTACCTTTGTATAAATGACAACTCCAGTGGCTGGATGACAATCAGTGTTGAAATACTTTCCTCCCTCACATAGTCTAAACATTGTCTTGTTGCTGACTTACTGCATTTCGTCACAACAATGACATGTTCACAGGCTAGCCAATGTTCTGTTTGTATGTGCATGTGTTTTACGGAAAGCCTTAAAATAACCTACGTTTGATTTAAAACTCCAAGTCACTGCCACTTTGTTTGTGTGCATGTGTATTACTCTAGTGTGTGTGTGTGTGTGTGTGTGTGTGTGTGTGTGTGTGTGTGTGTGTGTGTGTGTGTGTGTGTGTGTGTGTGTGTGTGTGTGTGTGTGTGTGTGTGTGTGTGTGTGTGTGTGTGTGTGTGTGTGCGTGTGTGTCAGTCTATTGTGTGTGTCAGTCTAGTGTGTGTGTGTGTGTGCGCGCGTGCGTGCGTGCGTGCGTGTGTGTTTGTTTCTGGCTGACTGCTTGTCATACTGATCATTCTACTGATGAGTCTTGATCAGCACGCTTACTGAGCACGCTTAGCAGCCGCTTGTTCCCATGCCTGCTGACAACACACACACTAACAAACAGCGCTGTACAGTAGTAGTGGAGGAGATATGTTGACTTCTGGGCTCATTAAATGTCATGATTTAGATCTCAGATGAAAATGTTAGAATTATTGAAGACTGTAAATAAGCTGTGTTCTCTGCCGTTCCGATCAGGACACAGGACTATTAGGTTATCTTGCAGATCAGTTCTTTTTTTTTACATCAACAGACACGCTAGCACGATGGAGCATCATTTCTGCTTTAACCACTTTCAACCTGGTGTCTTGGTGTTGGGCATTTTTGTGCATACTGTATGTGCCATTTTTCAAAGAATTTCTAATTTATTTATTTATTAACTGCAAAAAGCTGATCTACAAGCTCATAACGTTCACAATGTTGGGAGTTTGTAGATCTGTTTGCTCATGAACAAACTGCTTGCTCACAATCAACGGTAACTTTAGATATATCCTATAAATGATATACATACATAAATTATGTCATGTGAATATTTTGGAGTAAAAAATAATATTAGCAACATTCAAAAGCTTTTGCTGTCCTTGGAAAGGTCTAAACGTATTTCCAGTCTCATCTTGGCTATCAATGGTAGAGCAGGTTATAGATTTGTGTCAGCAGTAGATGTGCTGAAAGTGCCTTAATTAACATGGTGAATTCATCTTTCCTGACTGGCGGTTAGTGCTGTGTCATTACATTGTGGTGCAGGCGTAGCAGTGGATTTGTTCCACATAATGTAAATAGATGAGTGTTCTAAACTGTATGTCTACCCCGAGTTCATCAGAATCACAGAATCATGTTCCATAATCCACGATGTAGAAGGCATAGAACTCTACATGTCTCTCTATAAGTTATTTTGTTTTCTACTTTTGCTCCGTAACTGTCTTAGCTTGCACTGATTTAATCTCTTCATAAAATTTGCATAGAGCTCGTCTTATGTTATTGGCCACTGGGAGCAAACCAGTACAACCACAGTCTTCTGCTGTTGGCCACTGGGATACTGTTGTCCACTGTACAACCAGTACAGCAATTGTGCCTGGCTCAACAGCACGTTTATTGTAGTTCATGCTGGAGGCAGGCATTGGTGTTCTGCTCACAAGTTCACTGGCTGAGTTTACATAGCTAACACAACCAGCAGCACAGAGAGGTTAGCAATATACAAAGGACACAAACTGTGTGTGTGTGTGTGTGTGTGTGTGTGTGTGTGTGTGTGTGTGTGTGTGTGTGTGTGTGTGTGTGTGTGTGTGTGTGTGTGTGTGTGTGTGTGTGTGTGTGTGTGTGTGTGTGTGTGTGTGTGTGTGTGTGTGTGTGAGTTGGGGTTAAGTTCACATGCTTTTGCTTTAGCCTGTCAGGGCAAGCATTTAAAGTTTACCTCTAAAGTGAAGAACTTGTGGACACATTGAAAACAGTCTTCATCTCATCACCAGCCCACCTCTCTGTCTCTTCTCCTCTCTTTCCCTCTCATTCAGTAAAACATTCTTGAAGTGTCTAAGTGATGAGGTCATCCCTGGCCTCGTGTCAGGACACGCCTCTCCATCTCTTTCTCTCTCTCTACCTCCAACTCTCTTGCTCTCTCTGTCTTTCAGTCTCTTTTAAGGTTCAATTCAGCCCCCTCCTGCCCCTCTCTCCCTCATTACTCCACTACCGCCTCCCTTCCTTCTCTCACTCCTCAAAGGCTGACTCCTTTGTGGCCCCACACCCCCTTCACCCACACCCCCCACCACCGCCGGCCTTGATCAGAGCCACTCACCCATTCCCCCACCACACACACACACACACACACACACACACACACACACACACACACACACACACACACACACACACACACACACACACACACACACACACACACACACACACACACACACACACACACACACACAGAGAGAGAGAGTTCACTTCACACTTCCAAGCCTTCCTCATGGAGTCTCTGATTGAGAGGAGTGGTTGCCTTGGTGAATGAGTGTTTCAGAATGTGCTCTTAGTGTTGGAATTGAATACTTTTAGTTTATACCGAGAATATATACAGTTTATAGAATATACAAATGTTTATAGATGAATAGATTTGTCATTGGTCTGTTGGGAAACTGGCATTGTACAGATGTCACATAGCAATATACCCACAAGCCCCACACAAACATAGTAGAACCAGTTTTACTCATAGGTTTGAGTCCCACTGGGGGCCGACTGGGGCATTTCTGTGTGGTGGTGGTGGTGCATGTTCTCCCTGTGTTCACGAGGGGCTTCCCTCTACACCAGAAGACATTTTAGGTACATGCTTTTTACCAGTGCCCTTGAAAAAAGTCTCTGGAGCTGGAGCCGATCACCAGGCACTGGAGAATGTCTGGCTGCTGTAGGATGTGTTAAATGCAGAAGACAAATTCTAGGTATAATTAAATGTACTTAAGATCACCTATATTATGTTCACATTCAAGGGACTCCACAATCAATGCATATTTACATGCTCACCAAAAAACATATATGCCCAAGAGATGCATAGCCAAGGCTAAGCAAATCATCAATGACACTAACCACCCGAGCCACAATCTGTTAACACCGCTACTGTCAGGCGATACCGCAGTATGAAATCCTGAATTAACAGACTAGTTTCCACAACCAGGCCATCAGGCTGCTGAACAAGTGCTGAGCCCTGCCACACATGTCTGTACTCTGTACATTTTTGACCCATATAACTACTTTGAATACTGGCCTACCTGCTGCACTTTTGATCATAATCCTGTTCTATTACTCAATGCCAGATGGCCATGTCAGTCACCATGCACTCACACCGGCAGCAACAAGAAGCGGCAAAGCTGCCGGCAGTCATTCATTACCAGTGATGGTTGGGTTAGACTGAGTGACATGGAGGGGCGAGACACCTGGCGACAAAAAAAAAGTCTGGGATAAGTTCCGCTCTATGCAAATGAGCGTTGACACAGTCAAGTGACGGACAATCAGAAGACATATAATATGTATTTCTGTGAGCTCTCCTGTCGGGCAAGGCTGCTGGCATGAGCTGCCTGGAGCTGACACTGGACTCACCGAACTACATGATAAATATAGCAATATAATGAAAGGAAAAGTCAATCCATGACAAATGTTTTGTTAAAAAGTAGATGCTGTTTATTCATACTATACTGTAGGTGAATCGCGACAGAACAGAGGAGCATACTTTGACAGTGGGGACTTGTCCCTGCACGGAAGCTCCGGAATATTGTTTAAAACATACTTTTAAACTAGGCATTATAATTGTGAAATGAATCAATATTTCTCACCCCAAAATGTTATTAGAAACTATTTATTTTTGTACCGTGTAGGTGAAATATAAATTAAATGCTTCCAGACAAGGTGCCATTGCACTCTCCACTTCCTCAAAACTTAAGCAAGCCACAAGCTGGCTGCAGCGACAGGGACCAAGGCGCAGGTGACAAAGTCGCTGCCAGTTTAAGCGCATTATGCACTCATTTACATTTGTACACTGACCTGTCACTCACTTTATGTACACTAGACCGGTGGGCACCGGCCTACTCGGGAACGATGCAAGTCGGGAACAATGCAAGTTGGAAATGCATACAGCGCTTTTCTTGTAGGTGAATGTGTGTGTTCCTCTCTCCACAGGCTTATGGCTGGTCTTTAGCCGCGATGCGTCGGTTGGCTGGAGTCACCATGGAAGACTGCAGTCAGCCAGAGAAATGCCAGGCTGTAATTGGCTGTCTGGAGAGCAACCGTCAGCAGCATCCACCAATACCAGATGAGGAGTTTGAGGAGATGCGTTTGTTGGCGGCTGAGGTGGGCCGGGAGGCGGGGCTTAGCCAGTGGCACTTCGCCTGGTCTAAATGTCAGGAGGCTAAACGGACGTTTGAGAAGAAACTTGACACTGCGCTCAGAACACAGAGAGACTCCGCCCACAGACGCCTCTCTGAGCCCACCTGTCTAAAGGGTTTAGACTCTGTCTACAGCAATCAGACATGTACAGACTCCACACATAGCAGCCAAAGTAGTCTAGACTCCACCCATAGCACCCAGACAGCCCCAGACTCCATACCTGGCAACCAGAGTTTTTTAGACTCCACCCACAGCAACCGGAGGGGTTCAGACTCCATCAATAACAACCACAGGAGCCCAGCGTCCACCCATAGCAAGAGTTCAGACTCCACCCAAGGCCAGCAGAAGACTACAGAGTCCACCCATAGCAACCAGATGAGCGCAGACTCCACCTCTAGCTACCAGAGGAGCCCAGACTCCATCCACGGAAACCACAGTATTCCA
Organism: Gymnoscopelus microlampas; assembly: GCF_963454915.1. Lineage (NCBI taxonomy): Eukaryota > Metazoa > Chordata > Actinopteri > Myctophiformes > Myctophidae > Gymnoscopelus > Gymnoscopelus microlampas. The sequence continues at coordinate 46,862,096 of NC_139962.1, forward strand.
GACTCCACCCATAGCAAGCAGAGGAGTTCCGGGGCATGGTTCTGTCGCAGGGCGTTGTCCGGGGTGTGGGGCGGCAGGGACAGATTCTCCACCTCTTCTCCTCCTTCTACTACCTCCTCCCCTTACATGCCCCCTCACACCCCCCACCACTTCCCCCGTAGTGTCTCCTCTGGGGACTCGTCTCCTCGCTGCTCCTCCGTCAGCTCGGCCGCCTCCTCCCCTACTTCCTCCTCCCTGGATCGCACTCTCACTACTCCTCCTCCTACCTCCACTCCTTCCTCCTGCACCTCCCGTCGTCCGTTGCTGCGTAAGACTCACAGTCTGGACTGTCCCTCCACCCCGGACATCCCGCGCTATGGTGGGTCGTGTACTCGGGGCCACGTGGGCGTGGTCATCAAGGGGTTAGAGGTCACCAGCACTGAGGTCACAGACCGACCCCTCACCCCCCGACATGCCTGGCCCAATGGAGACAGGATGAGAACCGACACCCATAGTGCCACACCACCCAGAGCCAAGGGAAGGTGGGTAACATACACTGTGTTTATTTATAGCTGTTATTAAAACCATATCGTCGGTGTCCAGCCGGGACCAGCTAACTCCATTTTCAGTTTTTTTTTTTTTTTTCATAAATCGACGCTATTGAACACCCTTCACATCTGTGTAAAAAATCTAAACATTTGAACCAATGAAAAGTATTAAAAAGCGCCTCAGACGAAAACTCCCAACTCCATTGGATCCTCAAACTGTCCGTCAAAAACAAACAACTCCCCCCTCTCCTCTACACAGTGCTACAGCACAGCATTAGCAGTGCTCAGTGAACGAGGAGGAACAAAACGTAGACTCCCCGTAGTCTGTTAAAACTATGCAGTGTACCTGTTTATCAAACAGCACTGACGCTAATGTTATGAAAACAAGTAATTATATTTCTAAAATCTATGAAGTGTTTAATGAGGAGAGCATTGTGATAAGAAGAAAGACGTTCATAGCATTTCTGTCGCGCTCTGCTCCTCTTAGCAGAAGTTATTGTAATATTTAAAGTCCTGTTTATTGTTGTAGGCCTATATAATAAGTGTCATGAAGCATCAGGGCATTAATTCACACGTTGTTGTGATGCATTGTGAGCTTGGAGATCCATTGTTAGCTTTTGGGAATCTGTACCCTTTTGAAACCTCTCTCATCAGCGAGTGGAGCTACTGTTGTTTGGACACCTAACTCCATTTCAGCTTGATTTCTGCTCGTCTGAAACTTATAACTCCACTCGCGCTGGGTAAAGTGTTGATTTACCCGCGATTTGGGTAAAGTGTTGATAATATAATGACACATGCAAGTATCTCACAATATATACAGTCACTATACCAACTTTGACGAGGTAGTATTGCTTTGTTTTAAAAATATAAGGTTTTCTTCATTTTCTGAAAAACGTATATTTTGTTTTTTCGTTTCCTGAACAATGAGCGTTTTGGAGTTAGCAGTTTCGGGCTGGACAGCAGAGATATGCTATGTTTATAGCATCCATATACTGTGGGCAATAAAACCCACCGGCATGTCAATTAGTAAATGGAAATTGTACTATAATCTGTATAAACACTTAATCTCCAAGTACAAAATGGCTTCATAAAAACAATGTTGGTGTAACTAATTCACAGAAGAATAAAAAAAAACATATGTATATGGTAGAACTTTCCCACTCATCATAAGTTTGAAATTGGCATTTACCATTTCCTGGTTGTACAGACTGGTTATGCTGTGTTCGTTTATGGCCGGAGGTTGAGATTGTGGGACATCATTGCAGCCCGAGATGTAATTAGTCTAATTTTGAGGGTACATACAGACAAACTTTGTTATAGATGCCGTGGTCTTCAGCCATGCTCAAAAACCAACATGAATTGTTATGAACCAACATGAATCAACATCAGTGTTAAGCAACTACAGTATTAAAGTAACAATGTGTTTTTTTTCCTGACAGTAAACTGGGTCACATCGTTGATGAGATGTTGTGTACGGAGCGAGAGTATGTGCGGTCTCTACGGTACGTTGTACAGCATTACTACCCAGAGATGGAGCGCTATGACCTCCCTCAGGACCTGAGAGGGAAACGATCTGTGATCTTTGGAAACCTGGAGAAGATTCTGGACTTCCACCAGCAGTTCTTCCTCAGAGAGCTGGAGGCCTGTCACAGTCACCCTTTCAGAGTGTCTCACTGCTTTATCAGACATGTAAGAACTATGAAAACACATATACACATCTAACAATGCTGGGTAAGATGTGCAGAGTGGTGTGTTATTCACCGTTTATGGTGCTTAATACATTTGTATGTTCTTATTTATTTATTTATTTTCAGAGGGAGCAGTTTGGCCTCTATGCTCTCTACAGTAAAAACAAACCAAAGTCTGATGCTTTGCTAGCCAGCCATGGAAACAACTTCTTTAAGGTATGAACGCACGCGCGCGCACACACACACACACACACACACACACACACACACACACACACACACACACACACACACACACACACACACACACACACACACACACACACACACACACACACACACACACTCTTTTTCTGTCTGAATCTGCTCCCCTCCACCTGACACCAAATCCTCCCTCTCCTCTCTCTCTCTCTCGCTGTCCTTCAGTAAGCTATTTATGTTGCATTATGCTTCTCTCTCTGTCTCCAGTTTAAGCAGGCAGAGTTGGGTGATAAAATGGACGTAGCATCCTACCTTTTGAAGCCCATCCAGAGGATGAGTAAATACTTCCTGTTGCTGAATGAACTCATTAAGGAGGTTGACCTGGGTCAGGAGGTGGAGCTCACCTCGCTCAGAGGCGCCGCACAGATGGTCCAGTTCCAGCTTCGCCATGGCAACGATCTCCTGGCCATGGATGCCATTCGAGACTGTGACGTGAGTTTCTCTTCTGACCGTCAATGACCTTTACGTTGACCCCTAGCAGGTTGCAAGATAACTGTTCACTTTACACTGGGAACCCACCAAAAAAAGCGTCGCTCAGGAGCTTTGTTGTGCGTGGAGGTTTGTGCCCGACTGTTCTCGCTGTCAATGCGTTTCAATGAGAGTGCGCACAGAAAAACTTATTTTCCCGTCTGGAGCGGGTTTCAAGCGTTAGGTTTTAATTTGTATGTATAGTATTTGTTTGTATATGCATATTGTATGCATATATATATATGTTTAATATGTGTTTGCATGTGTAGTATGTGAGAGCAGTTTCTGTGCTATGATTAGCTCTGAAATCTGACAGCAAATTCTCTAGAAGGTTCTCGTCTTTTAGAAAAAGAAATTTGGTTGAAAACAACCTTTTGATGTATCTTGCTTAGAAAGGGAGGCTTGGTATGGGTCTATAATTGCTTAGAACTCCACAATTGCTTAGAACTCCAC